>NC_047513.1:13166393-13466393 GCF_902827115.2 Pseudochaenichthys georgianus | reverse complement strand
TATGGCTTTTGTGGAACAAAAAAAGAGAGCCAAAGATGTTCAAGGTGCATACTCTGATATCCTCTCACTAGCAAGCCTCTATCAAACAATGCCGCTCTGTGAGGTAACGGAACCTAAAATCATTAAAAGTCTGCGAAGATTAAAAGTAGACGAATGCGAGGAAACCGAGGAAAGAAAGAGAAGAGAGGAAAGGAGGTGAGTTCTCAGATATGAATGTTTGAGGTGACCTTCATGGAAATACCTTTGAGCCTTCGAAGTGTACTCTCTAGATGTGAAAGGTAACGCAATGAATCCTTCTCTATAAGGTGTGTATATGACCTGCTCTATGTATACGTGTGAGGTTCAGAGGCGGTGGTGATGAGCAAGTGTTGGTCGGGGTGTTAGATTCAATAAACGGTATCCTAGCAACATGCTGTGACATATCAGAGGGTAGATTTCCTGACAAACTGATAGCCACATGTTCAGTATGTAATATCCTGTATGTGATGGGAGCTGTGGGTCAAACGGGAACATGTTAGACCCGAGTGTCACGTCCAACCCAGAGGGGCTTTACTCAGATCTTCATACAGCGGAGGGTGATGCATGTGAGGAGGCTGTTGATCTCCCTGCTATCTCATATCTGTATGCAATGTCAAGTCCCTGGCCTGTCTGTTGTCAGCATGGCTCTGCACCAGCGCCAGATAGATGTTATCTTATTGTGCCAGGGAGTCGACAAGTTCTAGGAAGCCAACTTGTTTTTTTAGAATAAGGAAAAGCTACTTAAACAGGATTAACAAGGGTTCCCCGTTGGGACATGCATCGGGATAGTGTTTTGATTTGCAAATGAAATGACAGTGCGTATTGTACAACTTAATGCTTTTTCTGTGAGGTAGTGCGAGTGCCGGATCAAATCAGAAAATGGCACAGCTAAATTAAATCACACAAGCTCATGAAAAAGGGAAGTTGAAATGTAAGAGCCCTATTAAGTACTTGTGAAACGTTTATATTCTATCCCGGTGTCATTACTGATACAGATCATGCTGCATCTCAGTTTAGGGTTGCAACTGATGTTTATTTGACTTGCCATTCAATTTCCCAATTATTCGAATGATTATTGGTCAACATATTTCAGAAAATAGTGAAACACTGCCATTGCAATTACTGAAAGCCCCAAGGCGACAACTTCAAATTGCGTTTTGTGTTCGACCAAAGATCAACACCCAAAGAGTTTCAATGTAGTATCTCAAAAAGAGAATTCTCACAAGTTAGAAGCTTGAACTGGAGAATATTTTTCAGATTTGTTTGAAAATGTACAATAAACTACTATTTATCTGTTGGATTTTCTCGAATATCTTGTCTTGCCAAGCCACAACCCAAAGATATTCATTTTTTCGTACAGAAAAATTGTTTTGATTGGATTTTGGTCAGAAACTATGCCGTCATAAATGATTGTGCGAATGAGCCCGACCACAGGTCATGCAGTGCAAACCTGTCATTAAATGGTGATAGAAACACATCCAATAACTTCAAGATATCTGATTACCATCGCAGTCGTCCTGTCCTTATCTTTCGCATAACTCAACAGCTTTTCGACTGGAGAGAAAAGTTCATGTATTTTTGAACAAAAGCAGCATTCTAATCAAAAGCACTCTTTTCTAATATCATATGAATGAAGCAAGAACGAACATGAAGAGGCAGTTCTTGGAGAGAATCACTGGATGTTTAACGATACATGCTGCAGTACGTTGGAGCATTGGGACATTCCTCCCTGATCTCTCGACTCCTCTGAATGCTGTCTTATCACAGCTGCCTGTCTCTGGGTATCTTTCTCAGGATGACTAGTTCTTCTCTGAGACTGCCCTTATACAAATCTGTCTCCTGGGGGGTGAGATGAGGACAACAGAAACAACAAAATAGTTCAGAAGAAACTAATCTGTTGTCTTATTTCTAATCTTACACATGGCATTCACAAGAGAAGAGCACCCTTATCAGTGTCGACACACTTTTGATTCCAGGCATACATGGAATTAAGGATGAATGGTTTCTGGCTACAATCTGGATACCGGACACATGTGAATGTGAGGTGTAAAAGCGAGGCCTCAGTCTCTTTTTTTCCCCACTGAAAAAAGCCGCTCTCGCATGTCTGCAGTGCATTGGAGCAGAGAGCCAGCCCTCTCCTCGTGTACCTGTAACAGAGGGATATTGTTGCAGCAGAACCCTGACTTGGGTTACCCAGCATTCCTGCTTCTTCATTTCAAAGACAGAAAACTTAAAAAGGTAAGGTGAGGCGGGATAGGGAGAAGACAAATAGGTGCAAAATAAAAAGGTGCAGAAAGGAGAGGAGAATATCTTAGCACCAATTACTGGTGACTTTCTCAACTCGCATGTTTAGCCGATAGTAGCGCAGCATCAACACCTTACTTCTCAGGCACACACTTATCTTAAGTTCAACAATAGGTGTCTTATAGGTGAACTCGGATTTCACTCGATGAGACTGTCATCTCCAATCCCAGCATGTCATTCGCTTTGTGTGCACACTTTGTACTTCCTGAAAGTCATAACGCTCACACCACTGCGCTGCATTAACCATCCGCGACATGAAACCTCTGCCTGGGGAACACGTCAGAAACACTCACACACACTCACACTAAAACACACACAGCCAGGGTACAGTTTAACACCTTTTAGACTCACTTAGCTCAGGCTATAATTTCCATAATCTGCACATGCGTGGGATTGCGTGTCTAAGTTTGAAACAGCAATCATTTCATGAACACAAATGGCTGTATTTTGTACATTCACACATTTGCCTCTGATATACAGAGACACGTTTCTTCCACCATTTAGTCCCACAGTAATGGATTTACCTCCAACTGATAGTCCAATTACAAGAGCAATACGTGGTAATGGTAAAGCTAATCATTACAACGGCATCATGGTTTAAAACCACTAGCTAGGACAGGGTGCTTGATTTTCTCCATCAACAGCGCCGTGCCATTACAACAAACACATAAACCGGGTATTACAACAACAACAACAACTGCATCTATACTCATCACTCTGACAAAATATCTACCTCTCTCTTTTTATATATTTAAAAAAAAATCTGTACTCATTTTAAAATCAACTCAAACCTTCATTATTGATTTTCTTGGCTACTTGTGGGCAACGAAACAAGCCCATAACACAATCCGGACACTTGAAAGCCCAGTATGGCTGGCCTGCTAACACATCCGAGGTGAGAGTCTTCGCAGAGCATCACCGGTTATATTACACACATTCATTGTATCTATTGCTAATAGGGTTAGCTATTCTTCAAACCTTGTTTTCGGCATGCTACAATGCTTTTATTCCAGCAATGGGCAATCACTGTCTCTCTATAACATAGTTTCCTTCTAACTGGCGGGGCCCGCCTCTCCCGAGTAGACTCAGGAAATGATGCATAAAGGCAGAACGGAACAAATCAGAGCATGCAATATAACTTCATATTCATTTGCGTTGCGATTCAGATATGTTGGTATTAAATTAAATTATATATTGATATCATGTTAATAATATCATGTAAATATTCCAGGGTCTCTTAAGTCATTTCTATTTCCTTTTTCCCTGTAGGCTTCGGCACAGCTGTGGTTACAGACTTTCTCTCTATACGTGTAAACAAAGAAAATACATGTACAATGTTTTGTCCTGATGTAAAACACCGTAGGCAGAAGTAATTAGTAGAGTTAGAGAGCTTAAGCCTTTGAGCGTGTACAACTAAAGAAAATACAAATGAAACAAAAGGTGATACAGACATGATACAACACTATACAAATGAATGCAATAACAAAGCGAGACATTTAATTAATAATTGTAGTATCATTGTCTGATATGAATAAACAACAAAGCTTTAGCTAATTACACGTCTGAAAAGGGGTCGGAAGAAGTTTACACTTATTTCATCTGTCCCCTTCTCCCAAAATCTAAATTATTAACATCTTAATATATGTTAACATACAATATAAATGTATACTTATAATCTTGAATAATATATATAATCATTCATATAATATATATCAACATATACAGGCAAGTTAGGAGAATGATCTCTATATATTTATATATATACATATGTACACATACAAATACATACATACACAAATTCATAAATAGAATACAAAACAAGAATATAAACAGTTAGTTTAGCAATCCCTGTACCTTGTGGGAATTGTGTCTTTATACCTCTTTTTGAATAGTTTGACGTTTGGACATCCCTTTAGCTCCTCACTCACATTGTTCCAGATCTTCACCCCACAAACAGAAACACAACAACGTCTCTTTGTTGAGCGCACCCTAACATTAGTGAGTATAAATGAATCCCGTAAATAATAATTCCCTTTTCTTTCATTGAACATTATCTGAATATTCCCAGGTCATTGAACTTGGAATTCAACAAGATCAGACAGTTTTAATAATTTTAGCTCTGACAATAATGGGTTTGTATGATCCCTATAGCCGACAGTCTTATTGCTCTTTTTTGTAGAATAAATAGGGATTGTGTTGTAGCTTTAAAATTACTGCCCCAAACCTCTGCACAGTAACTTAATAAGGTAAAACCAATGAACAGTAAGGAATGTAGAGGGAATTATGATCAAGAATCTGTTTTGTCTCGTTTAATATTGAAATACTTCTCGAGACATTGGAATGAATATGTTTTACGTGTGGTTTCCAGCTCAGTTTCTCATCAATTCTGATTCCAAGGAATTCATTTTCTTTAACTCTCAATGAAAATCCCATCTATCTTAATGGATGTTTGTGTATTGCGATTTCCAAATACGATTAATGTTGTTTTATTCAAGTTTAATGATAACTTATGACTGTTTAGCCTTAACTTTAGTTTGCATATGTCAGCTGTGGTCATCAATGGGGCCTGGATTTCTCTGGCTCTCCACACACACACACACACACACACACACACACACACACACACACACACACACACACACACACACACACACACACACACACACACACACACACACACACACACCACACACACACACACACACACACACACACACACACACACACACACACACACACACACACACACACACACACACACACACACACACACACGCACACACACACGCGCACACACACGCGCGCGCACACACGCCACACACACACACACACGCCTCCAGTTGAAGTAGTTCAAAGAAGGCCAATAAAACATTTACAACGTGGTAAAGCCTTTTTTCTCCCCCCCTTCACTCTCAATCTGCTTTTCTGGCTTGTTTTGCATCGTTCCTTCTCTCTCAGTACTCTGCCTCTGATTCTCTCTGCTCTTACGAGTCTTGACATCTCTCCGAGACTCGTCCGTTTCTTTCTCTCGCGAATGACCCTGGGTTAAACACATTTAATTAGTGCTCACAGGATCTACACGCCCCCTCTTACTGGCAGCTTAGAGACGAGCCCCTTGGACTAACCAGCTTGTGTGTGTGTGTGTGTGTGTGTGTGTGTGTGTGCGTGCGTGCGTGCGTGCGTGCGTGCGTGCGTGCGCTTAACAAGTTGCACTACTACAGTGGTAGTCAGATATCGCATGGGCACATACACACTACCCTCAGGCTTGATAATTACGATGGTGCGAGCCAAGGTCCTGTGGTGCTGAAAAACCAAACGCACAGTTTGGGTAAGACCATCGGCCCAACTCTCAACATTAAGGCTTTCTACTTCCTCACATTACACCGAGCCACAGTGGAGCCACTTGCTTTGAAACATGCTGCTTCTGCGCTACACACAGCACAATGTCTTACCCAGCGTGGGTCAGTATATACACACACGCATATGGTGGTCTTTCATGTTTTTGACAGTGAGAGTGAGCAGTTATCTGGAGAGGCCCATTCAGTATGCTTACAGAGAATACTCAAAGACATGCAGGTCGTGGGTGCCCGGCTGCACGCTAATGAACTGAAAACTGTTCGGTGATACGGACTACAAAGGTCTGTGTAGGAGTAGGAGAGCACAATAGAGCTTGTTCAATGAAACATATAATCAGGCTGCATTGTGGGAAATAGAGGCTTTCAGTGCTTCTGAGGGATGGACCTGTATAGTGGAGCATCTCAGTGAAAATCATGCTTTTCTCATTGGGAGTTTTGGGGACACACGTGGGTATTGCTTTCTATGATGGGTCTATCATTTTTGTAATTATACAAATTCCAATTCTTTGTAATTGGTAATAAATTACATAGTTTTCCTGGGAAACACGCATAACAAGCTTACAGAGAAGACATTCAGTTCTTACGGTGGCAAGACATCCGCCAATAAACTGTGCATAACAGATAATGAGGGGACGTTCTTCGTAGAACAGAACAGCAGATTCACGCCTGAGGGAATTCAAGACGAAAACAGGACATTTGGTGTAACGAACGCAGTTCTTCTTCAGAAAACCAGCAGGAGCATTTTGTGTGTTTAGCTTTAAAACACAAAAGGAAAAATGCATGTTTTGCCTTTGCAAGAAAAAACCAGAGCAACAAAATCTAAATGGCCTTCACTTGGTTTCAAAATGAGAAAAGAGCAATTTAGCAGACAAGAGGAGAGAAAATAAAGCTGTGGCGCTTTTGTTTGAAAGCTGATGGAATCTACCTTGCAGTGGAACATCTGGGGAAATAAAAAGGTCACACAGATTTATATTTAGATGCCGCAGGGAGAAATATGCCTCTCCACTCTGCTCTGCAGCCTCAAGCTAACTATGGCCCGGCTATATAGAGCCAAATTAATGTAGCATTAATGGCTGCTGGTTTTCTTTCTGTACGCCATCTGAATAAGCAAATGGTAAACACGGTTGGCCTCAACCTATGGTCTCAACATATGTTAGCTTAAAAGCTAGAAAGATAATAGCTCTGTTTTGTGATTTTTGATAATCCAACCTTCATTATTTAGTTTGTAAGATCTCTGTCTTTACTTTTAGATTTCCCAATTTGTTCTAAAGTTACTTTATTATCCTTTGTATAAACATAGGACAACTCTGGATCATCATAAATACATCAGTATGAACACACATTTAAATGTTGAATGAATTACTCTGGAGCTATGTTAGTTTGACAATAAAGAACCTTGAATAGTTTTGGGGGAAAACACTTTTACAGGATTTCTTGCTGACAAAAGATATATTTAAACCCCTGTCTTATCAGTACGCTTATTATGAAGCTACCGCCTGTAGCATAGCTTAGCACAAAGATGATGGTCACGACACGATGACACTTAAGTTTCTATATGGGATGAACAAGGGGATTTAACGTCTTTAGAGGTATTGGTAGAAAGGTTTTGATAGCTGTATCTCCCGTGTCTTTGAGCTAAGCTAAACTAACTAGCTACCGGCAGTTGCATCATATTTAATGTACAGCCGGGCTGTGTAATGGCAAGAATCTGGTGCTACGAATCCTAATGCAATCACAGCATTGGGATTTCCACTTGTATTATTCAGTCACTATTATATTAAAAGTCATATATGTACTTTGTGTGTCATTTAAACTACTGCTATGAATCTTTGCATGCAAACTATTATTTAAAAAGACAATCTTTTTGTTGCTATAGTAACATAAATCCCTGCTCTACCTGCATATACTGATATTTTCAAGAAGCTAAAAGGTGAATAAGAACATTCCCAGATTATGATAATATCCCCTTAAAGTTTCTGGGATTTATGATTCAATTAAAAAGCAGTAAAGTATTTTCCACTGCTGCAGTTCTCTCACATTAAACACATCTTCATTAAAGCAGAGTTAACACTCACTTTCTTAGATTTAGAACTCGGACTGTTTTATTTTCACAATTTTCATTTACATCTTTCCATGTAAACCTTCCCTTTTCTTTCCTCCGAGCGAAGGGTGGTGCTAGCTTAGAACATGAAAGCTGACAATAAAGCGCTGTTTGGCTGTAGGTACACAAACATTAGCTATTTGCTGATGGCACTGTCTGGCGTTAATGTCTTTCCTCTTGCTATGGACGCTGAGATCCCATTCGTCTTCTTTATGACTATTTGTGTGGTAAATCTAACTCCCTTGGGGACACTCTGAAGCTTGAGAGAGAGAGAGGGAAATATGTAGCAAATGTGCAGAATGAGACTAACCACAGGGACTAGGTCGAGGAGAAAGCCAGTGAACATTTCAGGAATTAACGGGATTAATTAGGGTGCATGGAAACACCCGAGGGCGCCCAAAAGGCCTTGCTTTACTCGTATGCTTCAAGAGGCTTAAAGGGTCTTCTCCGCTATCTCTCCAGTAAAGGCCGTGTAGACAGACTGATTAATGCAGAACACTTGCAAGTGGGCCTCTTTTCTGCTTAAGAACCAAAGGGGCAAACCATTAATCTGTGATTGAGCCGCGCTGATTCATCTCTAATAAATCAAAAAAGGTATTCCACCTCCCGGCTCCTTTGGCAGCGCATTGGTTAATATCGGTCATGGGATGCTGTTGAGGCGCTAACCCTGTCTCAAGCACCATCTGTCTGCTGTCCTTTATTGCATGGAAGCTTCTCCGCTGACAGGCAGGAGGGCATCATATTACCGGCACCATGGGGTGGAGTGTGAGTATACAGGAACGGAGAGGAAATTAATCTGTGTTTCAATATGTGTATGCTGCTGTGTGCTGTTGTATACGATACCTGAGGAGCTGTAGAGGATATTGGACGATGCTGATTCTGTGTAGCTCAGCCTCAAGTTTATTACAAAGCGCCATGGCATAAAGAAATGTGAAATGAGATGCTTTTTTTATAGATGGCCTGGAGTCCTCGCAGAATACAATGAATAACAAATAGAGTTTAAAAATGGATCAAAATGCAGCCTTAAGTTAAATATTGTCCACCAAAGTGTTGTAAAGTTGAAGTGTAAAGCAGGATGAAATGGCAAAACTCCAATAAAATACGAGTAAGGACATTGAGCAACATCAGTGATATATTTAGGGTTAACTACTTCCTGAGTTCTGTTGAAAACCCCCAAAAGATTATTCTGTGTAGTCACTATATTTGCTTAATTGGGAAAACGCAGTATAAGAATACGACCATGGAGTTAATTAATCATTGTATCCCTCTATGTAAAAGTTTTATAGCTCTTTACAACGCTTTTACTGTTAGCCCATTTGTCCTAATATCTTTAATGTAGCAGACCAAGGTCGGCCTGAAATTATATAATAAACCACCCCCCCCACACACACACACACACACACACACACACAAATGACACAGTGGGTGCCGCCGGATTCATGATTCACTGTGTTATGACAATAACAGACTTTTGGTGATGAACAATGACTTTTTATGGACTTGGAGGATATCTGAGAACCCCAGGTTCTCCTAAAACTGTACCCAGAATGAGCTCATCTTTCAAGGAGGGTTTGGAAGTGAGTAATGCCAGCTTCCTCGGCTATGCTCATTACAGCCGAATTAGGCGGTATCGTCGCGGTAAGCTCCAGTAATCAGACTACCTCGGCAGCTCGGCTTAATTGGCTCATCACTCAGCCGACACTCACTCGATGCACATTAAAATAGAAGGGACTCCTGTCATTTCGCCGGCACTTGAAACGCCAAAAAACAAACTACAAAGGATGTTTTCTAAAAGCAGTTGTTCCTGATCTTAAAGAAGGCAACAGTGAATCTGGGTCAAAGAAAAAAACCGACAAGGATGCGGATATTGTAATCAAGGATATTGTCGTATTGCTCATGTTTTTCCCACAGCTGCAGCAGACACAATCATCCCCTGTGGAAAGTACCCCGTTCTGTTTTCAACAAAGAACAACCCAAGACACATGAGTAAGAAAATAACCTTCAACTGCATTTCATTCCAACAATTCAAACGGATACCTCATTATATAAAAAAGTGCCTTGATGCCATCTCATCATCTATTTCATGAACCTCCAGCGCAGTCACAATGCGAACGTTAAGGATGGTAGCAAAACAGTAAAACAAATATGCAGGTTCATTTATTGGACGTCATACCAGCAGGAAGACAACACAGGAAACAGATGAGCGAGAGGGATGGAATAACATGGACCGGGAGAGGAAATTAATGAACAAGAGTGGAAGAATGCGACAGAGGCCGGAAGTTTTTGTTGGCCGGCTCGGGCCTCTCCGTGCCAGCCTCTCTGAGAAGATCAGATATCCATCAGGTCTGCCTCTCTGTGCTTGACAGCGGGTCTACAGAGGGTCCTTTTAAAATCAGGCCTCTCCTACCGCTGGCACAGCTCCAGATAAAGGCCCACTCTGAAGGGGATTCCTACGCCCACAGACCTCCGCTGGGAAACGGCTGGGACGGACCAATGAGCGCTTTTGTAGAAGGGGAGAGCAGGGCAGAGCGGTCAAGGAGACAGACAGACAGAGAGGAACTGAACACAGAACGAAGGGGGAAAAGAGGCGAAAGATGCAAACACGTGTACACAAAACACTTTCAGGCAGCAAGACACAAGCTCGATAGGGGGTCCTGTCGGGACCTATTGGACATTTGTTCAATGAGTCCTATATACGTTTGTGTCCCCTTTTCTCCAGGGACTCTCACTGGGACTCGGCATGTGATTAAGAGCTGCAGCTATGCATTTGGTGTGTGGTGAAAATACAAAACACCTCAGAACATGTGACCAGGTTTTTAAATAACTTTGATCCCTTTCTCCTGATCGTAAGGTTCACACCTGTATTTCAGATCGTTTGGTCAGAACAAAAGAAACACAATAATAAAGTGCAGTTGTTTCTACTTTGTTTTGTGCTCACACTTACTCATTATAAATTAGTTATAAGTTGGAAGATGGAAATTCAAATCGATAAACACAAGTCTGGAAGTCTTTTGAGATCGCCATCCTGCATAAGGTATACATAGTAATTTACAGCAAAGTCTCGCTGCACTTCACTGTGACCTTTGGGTTCAAACAGCTGGTTATTAGCAGTGGATGGACCAATTAAATCCACTGGATCGGCTCCAATTCTTATTTGGAAGGTTGGTTTGTATCTCTCGGGTATTGATTGGTCAATACCCGAGAGATACCATCCATCTGCCAAACACCTAACAACCAAAACTTTTTTAATAAAGCTGTTTCACAACAGGTTAAAAACACACCAAGACATGCTTGGAATTGGGTAAAAATGAACTTCTTAATATATATATATATATATATATATATTGGGAGGGATGAAACCCTCTGTAATGGTCACACATGCAGAGCACACAGCACACACAGTGAAATGTGTTCTCTGCTTTTAACTAGGGCTGAACGATTAATAGATTTTAAATCGAAATCGCGATTTTAAATGATGTGATTATCAAATTGCAAAGCCTGCGATTTAAAAAAAATAAATAAAATTCTTCTTGTGTGTCAGTCATCCACACCAATCAGAAGTGCTGTGCTCCACATGTATCAGCCATTGTTAACCAATCAGAAGTAGCCCATGATAGAAGGTGATAGACAGATTGATCCAATCACCTGCCAAGTATTTTCGAAAGTGCCTGCCCTTTCCAAATGGCTTCCAATGGAGCTTTAGATGGTTTCTGAGTCAGGTCAGTACTGCTCCATCACATGTTTCTATGACAGGGTGAATCTGAAACTGAAGCTTGACTTTAAAGCAACCCAACGGAAGTTTCATGGAAGTTTAGTTATTTCACTCGTAGCTCCGGCTGCGGGGGTGCTAGAGACGGGAGCACGTTGATATGACCTTCCTAGCCGGAGATATGGCCGCATTTTACAATAAACCTCCGTTGGGTCGCTTAAAAACAAATATCGCAAATCGAATCGCAATATTTGTCAGAAAAATCGCAATTAGATTTTTCCCCAAAATCGTGCAGCCCTACTTTTAACCCATCCTAGTACCAGGAGTCTAGGCAGCTATTGCACAGCGCCTGGGGAGCAATGGGAGTGAGGGGGGAAGGGGGTTGTCCGGTGCCTTGCTCAAGGGCACCACGGCAGGGCAGGAGGTGAACTGGGACCTCTCCAAGTAGCAGTCCACACTCCATTTTTAGGTCTGGTCGGGGACATGAACCGGCGACCCTACGGCTCACAGTCCAATCCCCTACTGACTGAGCCACTGCCACTGAAGATGTGTCAGAGTGGTTGAACACTACCAGTTGAAATAACCAAGGTTAAACCATTCGAAAGAAACCAAAACGGACAGGCAAGTGCACCGTTCAAACTGGAGAAGCTGATCTCTAAAGATGACATCCGTGGATATTCAAGGTACATTTTTTCTTAGTTTGTGAAGTTTGAAGACCCTTGAATAACAGCTGTAACACCGCTGTTAAAAGCCACTCTCTCTCTGCGCTGTACTTATCAAGCTTTTTGGAGCGGCAGTGGAGAGCCAATCTGGCATCGCTCACCACCCTTCTCCCACTATCTCACTCCGTGTGACTTGTCAGGCAGCCCTGATTCTGAGATGAGCCCTCCCAAGGGCTGACAAACGGCACAGTGTTGACTGAAGCACAACAAGCCTTCAGATGTGCCACGCTTGCTAAACAGGACACACTAATATCCACTTGCCACACTCGGCTACTTAACAGTCAACGTGGCTCCGGGATTGGTTCGGTTATCTGTTTACTCCAACCAGCTGACAGCCGGTTATGCTGGAGTTAGCTCTGCAACACAATGGAGTGTATATACAGCAGCGTTTTCTCCGTAAGCCCCTCGAGAGTGTTTACTTATCGGTGGGCACACACCCCTATCAACTGCCTTGCTCCAACACACCGCGCAGAGGAGTGTCAGAGAAAAAGACGAGGAGAGAAAGAGAATGAGGCAGGAAAAGAGGCTCTCTGGACGGTTTTGATATGAACTCAAGAACATACATGGCTACTCCACCGGCTAATGCTGCACTCCTTGAACACATCTGTGTGTGGGGCGGGAGGGGGCCGGCTTATGAGCTCCGAGGAGTACATTTCTCACCCTCTCCTGCCCCTTGAGACCCATTCTGCCGCCTGTAGATAAGTGAGGAATCCAGGCTTGGTGGCAGGCGTGCCGAGGTGCAACGGATGCCGGGGCTTCGGCTCATGCATGATAACCCACCGTTGGCCAAGACGGAGGCCTGCCAACAAGCGCCGACTGTGGAAGCTTATAAAACAATTCTTATGACAAGGCGGGATGAAAACCAGCCACCTATTGTGAACTACACAGGCCAAAACGAAATATATGGGCACTAACAATGTCAGGATGATCCTTTGGGTTGTGCAGGCTTCATTACTTGTGTTTGGCTGGGCCGTGCTGGTGAGATTCCCTCCAGCTGCTGAACACAATGCAGCGAGCCCTGCTGACTGCTGTCTCCTCTCTATACATCTCTAACCAAAGCACAGTCACTTCTAATTACATTTATAGTAATGGGACAGGGTGGCTTGACAGGACAATGTGTGTGCGTGTGTGTGTGTGTGTGTGTGTTTCAGTGGGAAAGAAGAGAGATCAACCCTCGACTGAAAGGTCTTGGCAGCCGTTGTCTCTCAGCGACAAGTGAGAATATTCAAGCACCCTGAGGGAAAAGTGGGACTCTTTCCTTCCTATATGATGAGAACCCATAAAAAGAAGCGCCATCAATCATTTGTTCCCCTTCTTTAGCAGCTGCAGGAAGTGGCCATGACAGTTTACATCACATCTCTGAGAATCTCTTTCCAGAGGCAGCGACGATGTGAGCTTCAGTTGCTTATTTACACAGAAAACACAGGGATGAAGGGTGACGCTTTGAAAAAGAAAACACTTGGAGGGACAAATGCTGATAGAAAGATGAGGGAAATAAAGGAAGCGAGGGCAGAAGCAAGGTGTCATGGAGCTAACACAAGCCCTGTCAGATTCTCCAATTAGTGTATCCGACAGCGTTAACAAAAACAAATGTTGAAAGCCTAACATGTTCTTAATGTCTTATTTATTGGATATCTTATTAGTGTGCAGATGTTTCTGTGACTGTCCCCTTGTCCAAGCTGACATACAGTACGACTGCACTAAAAAAACTCGTGCACTTATTTGATTAGCTGCTCCTAACAAATGTAAATCTTTATTTTTGCACCAACTAATGATTAGTTATTGATTGTTCTGCTTGCTATTAGGTTGATTAATTCATCAATCTTTTCTTTGGTCTATTAAATGACTGAAGATATTTTAAATCCCAAAGACCAACAGAGAGATTGTGAATCAATATTAGAAAACAGAGAGCAGCACATGCCTAACAAGACAGCTGATTTGAAGTTTTCTTTTTACTTGAAAAATGACTAAAACGACTAACGATTTATCGGAATAGTTCCTGAATATTTACTTTGAACGACTAATTGGCGGAACGACGAAATATTTGGGCTTTAATGTATAAATTCTACAAAAATATTTTTTCTGAAGTTACCAAAGAAAGTAATAATTTGTATTCTTAAGAGCTCAGTAAAACAATGAGAAAGTGCAACATGCAGTACTATCTCACCAAAATACATTTCGTAAATGTATAACACTTGCTGCACAACTAAGTGACTCTGATTTGTGGAGCGAATGTGATTCCCTGCAGGGCAGGCGGTTATTCACATCCAACCTCCAGTCAAATGGGGAAAAAAACACGAAGGGGGGGCTGCTGCCTCATGCTGATGAAAAGCAAGGCAGTGAGGGAGACCGGGCAGCCACTGGAGCAGGGTTAACATCGGAGAGAGCAGGGGAGGCATGTTGAGGGGGAGTGTGTGGCGGCAAAGGCCTGTGAATGTCGCCGCTACCACCTCGACCACTTTGTCTGACTGATGAGTTCAAACAGGACATGGTAATAGCCTGTCTCCAACATTCCCCTAACCATTAATCTCTCTGCAAGAAAAATGGGAAAGCAATCAGGTGGGAAGAAGGTCCAGTGTGTGCATGTGTGTGCATGAGAAAGAGGGAAAAGGAGAGGAATAGCGAGTGAAACCAGAGAGAGCATGTAGTTGTGCAACGCGTACCTGCAAAAGAGGGAATGGTTTGTATGTGTGTTGAACTACAGACACGAGAAGGCCACGAATGAGCATCTACTGTAGGAAGGCAAGCAAGATGATGAGTGGGCACTCAAGCACTTGAGATATGAAGCTTGTTTTAGTGCACATCAAAAAATGGAGCTGTCGTTCTTGCCCGGCACTTAATATGATTAAAGAGTGAGAGACAATAGGAAAGCCTTGCCCTTTTCTTTAGAGTAGTTAAACCATTAAACGGGGCAAGAAGAGTTATTCTGGGGAGACTTTTGGCAGGCGGAGCGGGTGGAGAGTGGCCAGAGATTTAAGGCTTTACTGTGAGAGATGGAGAGGGATACGCCTTGGCTAGTAGCGGATGTATATCGCAGTACTGCCAGAGTATCGATCAGACCCTGACCCGTCCTGTTTATCATTCAACACGTTATCACGACGGGCATTAATAAATACCTCCACACCGCTGTGTCAGCCGCTGGGAGGCTAATGTAACTGTGCAAAGGTGCAGGGGGGCACACACTTTGGCGTGTTGTTGCGTCTGTGTGCTTTAAAGTCCACAGTCGCCATCAGCTCCGCACACACACAGTTGCACACGCAGGCCCTTGAGGGACTAAGATGTAGGGCCTCATCAAAAGCACAATGCAGCCAGTGTGCTGGGCGCGCTGCATTCAAGCATCAGCGCTGTGCGACAGGGCCGTCAGGTCTGCCAAACAGCCTGCTGCAACACTGTGGCAAATGAAGTTGGAGTTTATTGAACGGGGAAGGAGGGACCGGGGGAGAGAGGGGCTGAGGAGAGGTGTGGAGGGGGAGGGAGGAGAAGAGTGTGAGAGGGAGATAAAGAATGAAGGAAAGTTCATTATTCACTGCAGTGAAAGAGCGAGGAGGAAGGGAAACAGTTGGAGAGCAGGTGAGGACAGTGAGAGGCTAGTCAGTTAGGGTTAGCTAAGCTAGCGCTAACATGTGTGCTAGCGTTTTTACTGCCAGGTGACCACCATTTGTCAAAGCAAACCAACTAGTCTTTGCTGTAGAGAGTTAGCAACTATTTGTAAGCCAGCTGTGTCATGTGCTTACTCACTATTCACCCTCTTCTTCACAGAACAAACACGCTAGCAAGCTAACTGATGCAGTAGGTAGGAAGTTGTAGGAGTAATGACATTGAAAAGGAGCCTTTGCTAACAGCGAAACAAACCAAACAAACTCTCTCACACTCTCACATCCTCCTCCTCGTTGGGGGTGAGGACGCGCTGCCCCAGTCAAAACAGCGGACGCCGTGACCGCAACGATTCAGGCAATTGGCGTGGGAGAGAGTGCGGTGGCCTTCAAACTCAAAGCTTTGTTTGTCTGAAAACAGTCCGCAGAGAGCAGACCAAAAAGCCTCCCACCAGCTGCTATAAACAACCAACAGACCCCAAGCAGGGGAGAGGAGAAGCAGGAGAGCGCAGGTAGTGTTTAAGGGGAAGGACATGATGGTGGGATGAAGGGAGGGATGGAGAGAGCCTCTGATCCTGTGGTCTGTTACGGCGACACCTCTCTAATATCAACTCCAAGCAAACCGTTGCCCTTTGCTTTCGGTTTATATGCAAATGTATGTCTGCGCCCAAACGAGTGGGAGGAAGTTAACCATGCATGAGTATAATGTGCAATAATACAGACTACTATTATTGTGTGGGCATGTAAGCAAATGTGTATGTTAATTGAGGAGCCTGTGGTTTCCTCTGTGACCTATCAAAGGTTGTTAATTTATAAGCTGTAAACAGTACATGCATATGAGTACACTGCTTTACTCCCATCACAACAACCCCGCACTGACATTGTGTAGATTGCTTCAACATATACTGCTGCTTTTTGCTGTTAGCCCCAACTGTGATATGAGCTCTTCAAGTCCAGGTTACTTGTTAATGTGAGGGCTTGTTGAAAAAGGGAAGAAACTGTCTTTTATAAATGTTTGTGGGCTATAAAGTAGGGCTACACGGTATGTTTAAAAAATATATTATTTTTGTGTTAACATACCCAAAAAACACATCACCTGTCTGGTAAAAAAAACCTCCATTGGACAATTGTGTTTGCTTTCATAACATAATGACATCACTTTGTAACACTAGCGATAGGGCTGCTCAATTAATCATATTTTAATCGCGATTACGATTATGGCTTGCAACGATTCCGAAAACAACGTAATCGAAATAAAAGGATTATTTTTTTATTATTATTTATTTTATTTTTTTTGGTTTTTCAGTTTAATTCTACTTAAAGTTCAGGGTAATCAACTGTTACAAACATACTGTTAACATTTTTTTCTCCAATACATTTATATTTTCAAAGTCAATGAATAATTGCATTTAATATTCGCAATTACAATTATTGACCCAAATAATCGAGATTATGATTTTTGCCATAATCGAGCAGCCCTAACTAGCGATCCACCACAACATTGTGGTGGATGTCATCATGTCCCGCCCCTTAGGCTGCGGCCCCACGAGGACGAATTTGGTCGTTTGCGTTACTGTTTAGTGTCATATAGACCGTTCGACCACACGAGCACGACCGAATACGGCACTAAACGACTGAGGAAACGACAACGGGTCCCAAGGTGGATAGAAATGCATACGCCACTCTCTGGGGGGTCAAACAGCTCCGTGTGTGCGCCCTATACGGACATTTTCAGATCACTGATAGTGATTGCGCAATAGCCCCGCCTCTCCACCTCTTCTGCTCACCTCCGCTTACCCCGCGCCAGTGCTGAAGTGTTTCGCCACCAACAACAACAACAATGGCGGATCGCAGAGTTGCTATCGTGCTCCGGACGCTATTGACCATGCTACAGTTGTTTGTGCAACATCTACAGCAATAATGATGAGGCAATAGCCCCGCCTCTCCCCACCTCTGCTGCTCACCCCCACGTCAAAGTAAACTGCACCCTGAATTCAGATTATTTATCTTTCTCTCGCGAGTGAAGTCTAATCTGACAGGACGGAGACACGCAGCTCTGCTCACCTGCAGCTCCTCCCGCTGCAGCAAAACACACACTTCAAGTCAGATCATCACCCTTAGCTATTTTAATTACCTCTCAAACTCCCTAAACTAGTTATAAATATGTTTATTTTTACAGTCGGCCGGGTCACTGATTACTGGATCAGCTGCTGCATGAGACAGACACTGACGCTGTCCGAAGAGAGGGAGGAAAAAGAGAGGCTCCGTGTATTTTATCATTATATTATATAGAGTCGTTATTTGTTTTAAAGCTCAATAAATAACAAAGAAGACCTTTGACCGGCACTTTTATAATTTTGTCCGGAAGATTTCAACTTTAATACACGCTGACTGGCGAAAAACTCTGCCCGGTTCCCTCGGCCCCCACCGCGGAGAATAAACAGAAGGGCAACCATGAGAACCTTCTTCTTCGCTGATTTTGTGGAGGAAGTTACAGCGCCACCTACAGGCTCCTGCATATGTACTGCAGCTTCTCCAGCGGTTGGAGCTAAACGGAGCGGTCTCGTGTGGGCAGACACTATCCGGATAATTATTGCATGTGGACGGAAGCCGTTTGCGATTGCGTTTGCGTTAATCCTATGCGTTTAGCCGTTTTCGTCCTCGTGGGGCCGCAGCCTTAGTCTATCATGTACTACATACATGATAGACTAAGGGGCGGGACATTTCTAAGCGGTTGACCAATCACAACAGAGCAGGCAAGCTAACCAATCAGAGCAGACTCTGGTTTCATACAGAGGGTGAAAAGAGGTGCCACAGGCAGTATGAGAAAAAAATAAATAGCTTTTTGAACGTTAAAGCATGGAAACATGTCACAGTAGAGACAACATATACTAATAACAACCTGACATTTAGCATAATACGTTTATTTTTATTTTTTATATATGTTTAATTTAATAAGCAATTTGTTGTATTTGAGCATTGTAATGCAAGCAACAGAAAGGCATAACTAATATCTGTCATCGTCGCGAGTAATGTTGTTATTGCGATATTCAACAATGTGTTAGCATAGTTTCCTCATATCGTGCCACTATACAAAGCTATGCCATGCTCACATTTTACTCCAATATCTGAGTATATAAACAGATATTTCCATAACATGCATTATAGCTTCAGAATCAGTGATTTCCCTCCACAAAAAGTGTGCAGAATTGAGTTCAACTTTTTAAACAGACACAAATGTGTTCATCCATTCACTTTCCAATTGTGTGAAAGAGTTTCTTCTCCCTCTCTGTTCTTTCCTTCTTTACATTCGAGTAGATAATCTCTCTTTTTGGCATCCAACGAATAAAGAAAGTGTCTCTTTATTCGGTCAGCTGAAAGAGGTCCATGAGAGGCACAACAGTGGCCCTTTGACAGGAACCCTGCCTCTTATTTCAACATGTTTGCTATATGTTAGGGAACCGTTTGCTATATGTTAGGGAACTGTTTGTGCGTGCTCTCGGGCGTCATTGATATGCCGAACATGTTTCTCTGTGCCACCCTCGCCAGTTCTCACGCCCCACCCTACCCCCCACACATTTTCCACAGCACACAAACACAAACTCACAATAAGGAGAAGAGAAAAAAAAAGTGTTCTTACCTAGATGATTGGTGTGGATGAAGGGCGGCGCAGGGAGAGAGAGAGGGGGGGGGGAGGAAACACAAGGAGAAAGCTTGATTAGTGTGAGTTCAGCACTTGTAACCTCTCCTACGGCGAGCTAAGCTGCTCGCTCTTGTTCGGCTCCAACAGGTTGATGCCGGGAGTATGCCTTAACAGATACACCGCTCACTCCTCTGGGTAAAACACTCTTATTTTAGCCTTTTCTCAATCCTCTACTTTTTACATTTCTCTCATCCTCACAAAAAAGGCCAGCTATTTTGTCTGATTCCCTCCCTCTCTTTTTATGAAATGTTCCTTTCATTTCTTTACCTTTTCTTCCCCCTGCAGACATTTCATTATCTCATGTCCGCCTCTAATCTCCTTCTGGGCCTCCACTTTTAACCCCTCTTCTCTTTCTCCACATGCTCTCCATCCCCCTATTTTTAGCTCCCTTACCACTTGTAGCAAAGAGACAGAACACCTCCTGTGGGAAGCCAAGAAACTGGTGAACACCCCAATTAGAAAGAGTGAAACCAGCATGTGGGCCTCCTTGCAAGTGCTCCACATGACAGGGGTGACCCTTCACTACACCTCTCATCATATAATTCCCTCCCATTCCTGTCTGCAGCCGTCTAAAGGTGCACATGTATACTCCTCTCACTACTCCTCGGGGGGATGTATATCAAAAACCTAGAGGCACGGGTCAAATAAAAGGGTGGATTGGGAGTGGGCTGGCTGGAAGAAGAGTGTGCCAGATGGAAAAAGCTCCTGAGATGGTAACCACAGGAAATAAAAATGTGTTTTTGTATATTTCTTATGGAAGAATGTACTCCACGTTTCCCAGGCTGTTCCTTCCTGTTGCAAAGAGGATGTTGCTACTTGCCCTGAGCGTCACAGAGCGAGGTTATATGCACTACAGCAATCTCATTATTCCTCACTTTCAGCAGGAACCTTATTCAACAAACAAGTACGCTGGGAGCCTGGCTTCCTTGTGACGGGCTAAGGGAATAAGAAAAACCCTGTGAACGCAACATGTTGCTTGGAAAAGCTTCATTACTTGCACTTGTACTGTACACATTAATTGCCATGTATAAAAAAAGGTCAGGACCATCCTTCCTTTTTCTTTTTTATTCAAACTACTTCTTGAAAGTGGAGAATAATAATAAGTAAATTACACGTATTCGTTTTTTGTTCTACTGCATGAGCTGTTGCCCGAGTAAACAATACAAGTGTTAATGAAAAATTGAAGGAAGCAGCGAGAAACTAAATAAACAGAACAAATCTGCAATGTATTCTATGATTAGGCTATTTGAGTTTGAAATTGTAAAATAATTTGCAAAACGAATTTGTGTACAGTTTAGTTCTCAATACAGACCTGCTTATTGCGGTTTCAAAAAATGAAATAGCAATGCTAACAGTGACAATGCGTACATGCTGATTTACTAATGGGTCAGTATGCTAACTTTTTCTTATTAGCACCTAACACAGAGTACAGCTGAGGATGATGGTAGTGAAATCATTCAGGGGGGGGGGAAATCATACAGATGAATCCTCTTAATTCAATATGTTTCACCCTGAACCACCACCAAAGGCATTATGATATGTGTCTGCGCCTAACCTCGTGGCAATATATCCAGTAGTTGTGAGATACGTCCATGTCAACAAAAGCGATGAACAAACCGACCGACAGTCATCCATTATCCAAAATCCTACTGCAACCAAACCATTTTGTTTCTGCTACACATTTCTGTGTTCTCGTTTCCAAGCCTGTCCTTGCCTGCAGTCCAGAAGTGCTGCCAAACAAATATCTCTTACTCTGACAGGGCCATCAAACTGATCAGATATCCACTCAAAACATGATCTGAAATGGTTTTGCAACAAAGTGCTTGATAGGAGGAAACACTGATTACGAACCAGCTTAATGTAAACTGTGGTTTTAGAGTGTTCAGAGTTTAAAAAAGCCCACGCTGTTTGGAGATAAGTGAACGTGACAGCTTTTGATAACAATGAACATGTTTCCTCGACAAGGTAAACAGATGTGTGCAATAATATCTGACTGATATAATACTTTAGTACAACAAAGTAAAGCAGATTTCCTGTACTGGATTCAATTGGAAACTCACACACAGCTTTCCTTTGTGTCTTACATTAATTATTATCACAACATGTTTAGATTTAAAATGTTGCGCAAACACAAACCTCTTCAAGGACATGTTAAAGGTCTTAGTTCTCTCTCAAACACTCCCAAAAAGTATTTCCAGGGACAAATCGCTCCTTACTGTAAATACTCCTCAATGTCTTTCTAAGAGTGGGAGATCTAAGCCTAATGACTGTAAGTTGAGGACATTAAGCAGCAGCCTAAGGTTTGAAAGTGCCTTTAAAGTCAGCCAGGCAGCCGTTCAGTCAGCCGTTCAGTCAGACATTCAGTCAGCCGTTCAGAGAGCCTGAGGCGATGGGAACATTTCCTGCGGTTAAAACAGGAAGAAAGAAAGAAAGTCAGCCTGCTGAGGAGGCTAACTCGGCCTCATGTGGCTTAAAGCAAACCCGTCAGATGACAGGGCGAGGCGAGGCGAGAAGACGCGGCATTTCTGACACATGCCGGATGTGTGTGTGTGTGTGGGGGGGGGCAATTGTTTGCAAGAGCTGTGGGAAGTGTGTTGTGGTGAGAAGGCAAACAGGTTTGTCTCATACATTTAGAATGGCACAATCCCGCCTTCTCAAATGTCAGGATTTAATGATTTTCTTTGCTTTAATATTTATTTTAAATTAAACTTTTGGGGATTTGGCAAAACAAGTAAATGCAAGATAATACTTAAGGACGTTGCTATATTTCACGGATATTGTTCACTATTTTCTAAAATGATATTACGAACCCTGTTGGCTGATATCCAACTATCTATGATTGTTCTTTAAAGTTTTATATAATGGTAAGATATGTCAAGTGCAATTTGCCAGAGCTGTGAGTCAAAGGTTTAAATTGTTGGTTTAATCTGACGGTTTTATAAGATATTCTGTTAACAAATAAGTCGTGCACCCTAACAAATATCAGGCAGTAAAAGATAATGGAAGGAGAAGGAGAAAATCTTCACTTTTGAGAAACCGAAATTAGAAAATGATAGTTATTCCAGCCTGAAAAGGGACTAGAAATTATGAAACTGTCATTTAAAGGATTGCCTATCACTGACAGATTAATCATTTTAACTCAGCTCTTCTATAAAAATAAACATTATTCCTTGCATTAATAATGGTCAAAAGTTTTTTGTTTTTTTTAACATGATGTTTCTCGTGAACTGGGTATCAGACCTTTTGGGCAAAGCTTGGCCACTGTCTGACAAGTATACGTCTCCCAACAACAGAAGCAGCAAACCTTTAGTTTAAACACATCACACACTGAGCCAAAAGACTGTACAACAGTATCACTCCTAGATCACGCATCCCATAAATCTTAGCGGCGCGGGGAACAGCTGCAGCGAGCGTTGAACGATGAGCAGCCCTTCTGCTCTAAGGCTTTGTTAAATGCCACGCCAGCGAGTGCAGAGCGCATTGTCGGAAATTCATGGCCACTAAATATCAAGCTAGCTTCTGTCAATTAACATGCGGGGAATATATTAGACAGAACAAAGCCTAAAGGAGCCTTAATGGGAATCCTAATAGTTTTGCTCTTTTGAAATATGTGCTTCCAATGTTGATGAGGCTCTTTGGTGGGGAGTACAGTGCTGGATGGTGGTAAAGAGGCACACAATTCACCCGCACACCACCTAAAGGGTCCCGAAGGGGGGATGTGCGTCGGTCTAAATTCATGTTGGTGTAAAGTAAAAGAGAGAAGAATGCGATTTGAAAACAAATAAAGGGCAAAGTGCTTTCTGAAAAGGTTACACAGTTATCACTGAGGTTTCCAACCAGTTTTTGTCAGACTGTGTGAGGCAGAGAAAGGTTGATAGTCGTCAGGTCCAGGCACAGCCCTCACCCCCCTCAGGTGTTTTGACATTTTAAGTGAATTTAAGCGCGGCTGCAACCCCACACCACGAGCAGCCTCTCACCGGCGGCAGCAGCACCTGGGAGCACTTGTCTCCCAGCTCCGGCCTGACATTTTGTCTTCTCCTCTGCGTGTGTGTTGCATCTTCATGTGTGCCTGTTCAGAAGCGGCTACACTGCTTCCACCCACCCACCACTTTCTTTTGATAACCGATGAAACCTGCACGCTCAGGTGTCAAACTGCACAGGGAAGTCTGTGTGGGCTGCAGAATCTGAGCGAGGTAAGATGGAGAAAGAAATCATCCTCCTCATCGTCAGCTATAGACGATGCTGGACCTGCAGCCATCTACAGGGCTGGGGTTTTAATTAATTACTCAAACACACAGCATTATCAGATCAGACAAGCAGTTTCATTTGGAACTGAGATGCTGCGTAATTAGATTAGTTTCAGATTAACTGGATTATTTTCCACTGTGGTTGCAAAGCAGCAGGAAGTGATCGCAAGCACAGAATGTAATGAGCTGATCCGGAAAGTAGTGGTTTAGTTCACCCACTCAGCTGGCCTTTGACTCACATTGTATCTCTTGATTCTCAGGCAGGAAAGCATCTCTGAGGCCCTTTCACTCAGCAAGCACCCAAATGTCTTTAGCAGCTGTTCCTGCTGTCAAAGGTACGCTGACAAACAACACATACCAGTTTTCTAAGTGTGTTTCCAAAGGCGCCCAATTATCTTTTTTACTTTTCACAGCACAAGCAGAGTAGGTCTGGGCATTTGTTACCACAATATACGTGCTGATATAACACCATGACTTTCAGTATGGATTAAAGATAATAACAATTTGTATTTTGTTTGTTTTGCTACAAGATTCTTACCATATTAAACAATATATATACACACTCACAAAACACACACACACATATATATAGTATATATAACTCAAAATGCAGGCTACATCCAGACTACTGGGTTTGTTTGAGTCTTATTTATTATCTCAACTTTGATATTTTAGTTAACTGCTAAAATAATGCAATTTAAGAGTTTACTAATAAGTATTTGCCTCTAAAATTATTTTTCAAATTGTAAGTTGTTTATTTGAAATACAAACTCTTAATCAGAAAACGAGTGGACCAAGTAGATTTCCTATCTGACCAGACATTCAATGCCAACTTGACAATCTTTGTTGATCTTTGCCATACAAAAACGTCAGCTCTATGACGGGGCACAAACAGCTGTTCTTTTTGTAGTTAATAAACACAACTTTAAAAGATAAATCTTCTTTTGAGTAGGTCATTTAAACAGCAGTAGAACACTATAAATACAAGGACATATGTAAGGACATTACCTAGTTAGTGAACAAGCTGCTTGCTATAATTTATGCAGCTGTTACAAGTGGAGCTAATGTCATTCACAAACACCAAACAGTCAGTGCGTACATACAGTAATGGATATTGGTCGGAGTCCATGCTGCTGACGCCTCAAAATTCCCGCTTGAAGCACATCAAATAAATGTCATATTACGTACGTCCATTATTGCTTCCATTGCATTTCGACCTCAAGGTTTCCATGAGCAACAGAGCGGCTCGCTGCTGTCGGACTCAGAGGGATAATGGAGTGCTGCGGGGTGCCTGTCAGCATCCAGGACTTCTGCATGTACTGTGGGAAGTTGAAGTTACTCTCTGGTTCTTTTGACGCTTCACACCTTGAACGGTTTGTTAATGAAACACAGCCTCTCATTTTAAGCTTTGTTTATCGACTTGTTTTCTTGCACAACGACTTAGAGAGCCTTTGTGATAACTACACCGATGTGCACCAGCGAGGATAACAAGGCTGCCAAATTAACAAGGCTTCCACTTCAGCTCTCTGTTCGCGCTGAAGATTCACCTCCCATTCGAGTTAGGCCGACATTACAGCTTCAGAGGTTTTAGCTGCTCTCGTCTTGTACCCTTATCTTGTAAAGCGTGCCGGGACATGGGACACATAATTGGTTCCAACAAATCTGCTTGTCGCTCTCGACCTGTGTTTCAATGCACGTGATCTTTGAAAACGGCAGCTTCCTCTGCTGTGAGATACATTCAGACTTGTGGGAAATCACGACACAAGTCACGCAAAACCTCATATTCTTAAATGGTGAATCACTGTGGTTTCACTTCTTAAACCGTCTGGCATTTATTGCAATTCCAAAGACAGTGTGGATCAATAGCTATAACAAGGGTTTGAAAGTGCTTCGCTGTTCCATAACACACCATTAAGAACACATCATTGCAAAGAAGCATCACAACAATGCAATGGATACATGACTTCAAAACGTTACTTAATAAAAGCACACATGGTTGAACGTATGGTATGTGATTTGTTTCTGATGATCATCTTCTCACAGCAGAATGCAAATCTTACCAACCAACTCAAACAATCCGTTAACTTTGCATTTATATCATAGTGCACCTCTGGTCTAGTAAACAGCGGTACACTTGACTCTGTGTGTTGACATGTGTGTGTTGACATGTGTGTGTACTGTGTACTGCAATGGCTCCATTGACAACCGTGGGCCCGGAGAAACCTCTGACAAGCTGAACAGAAAGTCCTCCGCAATCAATTCTGTCCACGCAACAAAGAAGGCAAAGGTTGGCAGATTCCCATTAAAAGAGAACAATGACGCCGAAACAGAGCCGGCATCTTAGTCTGCTTACAATTGCAAATTGGGCCGAGGCCTTTTCAATGCAGTATCAAGTCTGACACTTAATTATTGTGTACTTTACATCTATTTATTTGCACGCAAGAACTTGGCAGGAACGTGTGTGTGTGTGTGTGTGTGTGTCTGTGTGTGTGTGTGTGTGTGTGTGTGTGTGTGTGTGTGTGTGTGTGTCTACACGTCCTCACAAGGCCCGTCTGGCTACTTTGGAATACAATAGTCTGAGCTAACAGGAAGTTAAGCTGGGTACTTCCTGCGCTTTATCCAATCAGACACTTCCTTTTCACTTCATTTTGTCGTGTGTGTGTGTGTGTGTGTGTGTGTGTGTGTGTGTGTGTGTGTGTGTGTGTGTGTGTGTGTGCAACTGTTGCTGGCATCATGTGAGGCATCATGTGAGGGTCAGGGGGAGTTGCTATAAAAACATCAAAAAGCAGCCCAGGCAACATGGGAGAAAAGTGCGCTCCTACCAAGACACAAAATCAGAGGACATCAAAGCTTGGCTAAGTTACCCTGCCTCAACAGCAACATATCCAATTGCCATGAGAACCTGCGTGTGTGTGTGTGTGTGTGTGTGTGTGTGTGTGTGTGTGTGTGTGTGTGTGTGTGTGTGTGTGTTCTCTGCTTAGCTGTCAGTCCTCAGACTCCCAGAGAGGGAGGGTTGGCTGGTGTTTTCAAAGAAGAGCCATGTGTGCGATAAGCGGTTGCAGATGACCTGACCTGGATAGAGTCAGCGGATGAATAAATAAAGAGGTCAACAGCCACTCAGAGAGATCTCTCTGTGTGGGTGTGTGTGTGTGTGTGTGTGTGTGTGTGTGTGTGTGTGTGTGTGTGTGTGTGTGTGTGTGTGTGTGTGTGTGTGTGTGTGTGTGTGTGTGTGTGTGTGTGTGTGTGTGTGTGTGTGTGAGAGAGAGAGAGAGAGAGAATTATCGATGCAGCCGTTTTCTATGCATGAACGAGTGGGAGTATGCTTGCCAGGTCAAGATCAATGTGCATATGAGGTAAAGACACAGCAACATGGAGTGTGTGTTCCCTTTCAATGTCTAGAAACATACAGTGTGTGTGTGTGTGTGTGTGTGTGTGTGTGTGTGTGTGTGTGTGTGTGTGTGTGTGTGTGTGTGTGTGTGTGTGTGTGTGTGTGTGTGTGTGTACACATACGTGTGAAGTCCTGCTACCATGGGGCTTGGGGGTTGGTATTAATGAAGCATTTTTCTCTCTGTGGAGCTCAGTCAGTTCAACAAGCCCCTGATGTGATTAATAACTGCCTTACTTCGTGTGTGTGTGTGTGTGTGTGTGTGTGTGTGTGTGTGTGTGTGTGTGTGTGTGTGTGTGTGTGTGTGTGTGTGTGTGTGTGTGTGTGTGTGTGTGTGTGTGTGTGTGTGTCCTTCTGCAAGTAGCCCACTGTATTTCTGAGTGTATGTGCAGCATATGTTTTGTGAGTGCTTAGTAGGGCCTGTCCCATAACATTATACATTGGTCTTGCTGATCTTCAATTGTACCGTATTGGTACTTTGATTGACGATTACATATATTAATTTACATTTCTGAAACATGTTTATTGTATGGGTTTTTGTACTTTTTTCTTGAGCACGAGTATTTGCTGTGCTCTAAAATCCCCATATTTCAGATGTGAGTCGTTGGAACTTATTGGAAGGGTTTGTATGCAAGGTAACATGAGGACAGAGATTGCTTTGGCACTGAAAGGGTGTCCCATTGGATAGATCTAATTGCTGGAAATGATTGATGAAAGAAAATGGGCCGATGCCAAATATGCATAAAAACCGTGGCAATCTGATTGGCATGTCCCTAATTGTTATATCAGATGTGTCATCACGTTTCTAAATCGTTACTGAAACTAAATTAAATCTCAGTGAGGTTTTAACAACTGTTTAAGTATTTTCATTAAGTGCATGTTAGGCAAATGTAAACCAAATGTCAGTATTAGCCTAAACAAATACAGTTGTCTCCCTTATGTGCATGTGTTGCCCGTGTGCTCATGAGGGCCAAGTCAGCATTAACAAGAGGAGTACATTAGCCCGTCCTGTTAATGGCTCCGTGCTCTGCCCACCACTCTGCTGCTGCCCGCCTAACAAGCGTTCTATCTGCGCTCTCTTCCCCTACAGGACGCCACCGCGGCTAAAGCTTCCGGCTGTAATGAGCCAAATTGTTTAATGCAACCACGAATAAACGATACAAAGCTAAACGCATCTCTTTGACATGACGAGCAAGATAAAGGCTATGAGGTTTGTAAAATGACTTGGTGCCTCTCGTATAACGCGTGTAAACTAAGTAGGTGGTTGTTAACGTTGGCGGCGGCATTATGTGTGCACCCACATTATCTCCTAAGCTTCTTGCAGCCCTGCTTAGCAAGGTGCTCATCATCCATCTTCATCTCCCAAGGTGCCAGCGCTCGTGCGTGTGTGTGTGTGTGTGTGTGTGTTTCTGTGTGTGTTGAAAGGCAGATTGAGCGAGCGTAGGAGGACATGGGATTCGGAGATGGTGAAATTGTTTGTGACTGTTAAAGAGATCCATTACAGGCTGATAGGACGACCTCCACTCTTTCTCCCTGCGTATGTCTCTGTCAGGTCCCGTTTCCCTCCTTTCCTCCCGCACTGAAATTAGACGTTCTACACGCCCCGGTTTGCAAGACGCCGTCTGATGCACTTAACTTGCCGCCCCATATGCCTGTACATTAACTCCTCCAATGTGAAACGCCTCACTGAGCCAAAAGCTCTCAACCTGCAACAAATCAACCACGTGAGAGCGATCCGACTCTGTACTGCCGACAGATATGCGGCTCCTGCCAGCAGAACCAAACTCAAATGGACATGAACACATCACTAGCTATTCTTTACACTCTGTAACGCACGACTTTTAATGTCAGAATTTTCTCATCCGTTCCATCTTCTCCCATCAACGAGCATCTGTCTCAACAACGGCCTAAGGCGGAGGCATTAATTGTTTCGACTCATGGCTTGTATCCACAATTACTAATTGTAGAATATTAATGTATCAGCAAGAGTGAAATATCAAGTGTCATGCTGTCGGTCAGAATAATCATCCTCATATCTGATGCAACAATGTGGTCGTGATTTTGAATAAGGATGAATTATTCTGATAATGAATTATTAATAATCAGCACAAATACAAAGTAGCAATACAGACGGCATCTGGAACCACATGAATCAACACAAGCTGTTGATGAATTTGTTTATTAATGAGTAGACAGTAGAGGTTGGGCAAAAACTGTTAGTGACATTCTGTCTAGTTTTACATAAAGCAACGTGCATGATGAGTGCAGCGGTAACATATGGCCCATCTTGGTTGGTTGAGTCCGACCTCTCTATCTGCATTTTACAAAAATGTTTCACAGTCGATCTCAGTTTGATCTCAATGTATGTGTCGAGCTGGTTTAGAATACAATACTAGTATTTATTACACAATACTAAAGTTTCGTTACAGATGCTACTTATTTTCAAATGTATCCAAAAATGAGTCAATAATCACTTTAGAAAATAGTGAAACATGTCGGTTACAAGAAGTTAAAGCTCATAATAATGTTTCCAGGTCTTGTTTTTTTTCAATCAAAAGGCCCAAAGATATATCATTTCTTTATTCAGATAAGACATGGTTCACATTAATCAAATTAAGACGCAACAATCTCCACGAAGGTCCACTGAGCTACTATTCTCGAGCCTTCAGACATGACATATGTCTCTGCCATTGACAATGGTGGAAGCCTCAACATGTAGCCGATGAAAGACTCCCAAACATTGTCAATGCCAGAGACATTGAAAACATAATTAGGGGATTTGATACCAGCCGTATGCATGAATACTGAAAGCAACACTGGCACGGATATCATCTTGTAAAAGCTTATCAATTAAAGCAACCTGATGCTTAGTATCAGTCAGCAAGATAAAATAAAGCCGATACAGAGACCCAGATTACGTTCATGTAACATCTCCACAAGGCCTGATAGGAAAAGGATATCACCCTCATGTATGCATTTCATGAAGATACACATTTGGTGCTGATCTTGCACAGGCACGAATGAAAACTGTGAGATAAATCGTCAGGCTCAGCATGGTCTTCCAGGGCCAAGCGACATTCTCCAGCGCTGATGCACTGCTGCTCTACCTGGGCACAGCCAGCCATCAATCTTTATAAATCATTCAGCTCTCCTGCGCTGAACCTCCACACAAAAACACACTCTGAACACACACCAAGTACACACACCGTGGTCCCCGTCTTGTTCCTGCCTTTCTCCTGCAGTGCTCCAGGATCACTGGAGTTTACGTAACCATGCGCACGAGAATGAGATTCAGCTGAAATGACAGCGACATCTTTAAAAAAGGGCTTTCTTTAGACGTGGGCCCTTAAACAGCCTGCCCTGTGGAGTCGCCGCACAACCCGACATGACACAGACTCAATCACAAGATGATACGAGAGGAGTGATATTGATATTTCAAGCAGTGATCCATGAAATATTTATATTTGAGTAGGAAATGTCTTTTGTCCTCTGATGAATCCCAATAGTTACATCATCCTAAATCCGCTTTCATTCTTGTTCTTCAGCATTAAATCACTGCTGCGTTCAAAAGATGGTTTTGGGCACAATGGAGGCTGGAGAGTGACTATGAGCAGCTGTAGTCAGACAAATGACAGAGAATAAAAAAAACAAACGGAGGCAACTATACCGAAACAGACTTCCTCAGATGAAAACTCAACCACGGGATATGTCATGCACACAACGCCACAACAATGACCACAGATAAGGAAGTGGAGAAGTATCACTAGGAGGTGCATGTGATACCTTGTAAGCAACACCTGATAGTGCTGAACCACAGTGTGAATTACAAGCGTATGGGCTCCCCGGGATCGAGTTCCTTCCTGTCCTCCGTACTGTTTCTGGAAAATGGTGTAACACATACTAACATTGACCTTAATGGTGTTGCGGTCTGTACTTGTATTTGTGCTCAAAAACTCTGTCATCCTCACCTTTTTCTAACCGTTACAGCCACTGCACAACGCCTGCTTAAGAACACAAGTCAAACAATGATGAAGGGTTCAAGTTGAACTCTTAAGTTCATCTTGAAGATACAAAGTTTAGTAGTCATTTGGCCTGATTGGGACTGTAAAGGGAGACGAGTGGATAACGGTGAATAATGCATCAACTCCTTTATAAACTCAGTTGGGAAAGAATTTAAAATATTCTGTTGGGGAATTTATATCTTAAATCTCAGTATTTGGAGGGGATTTAAATCATTTAAGAAGTTGTGAAGACAAAGTTAAGAAGGACTTCATGATGGAATGTCATCTGGGACAGGATAAAAAGATGTTTTTTTTGTTGTTGATGAGGGGTGCCTTCTGTCAGCAGTGCGGCTGTTGTGCCCCCCCCCCCCCACCTCGTCCCTGTGGTCACCTTGTATTTAAATAACATCGCGGCCCATTGATCTCCAGGGAGAGGCCATGTTGGCTCCGATTTAGACTGCAGAGGAATGCTGGAATGTCTCTGGCTCTCAGCCAGCAGCCTTTTCCTGGCCTGACCTCTGACCCCTGCCACTGCGAAGGCTGTACGCAGGGAGGGGGGGTACCAGGCTAAGGTAGGCGGCGACCACCTGCTCCCTCTTTGATCTAATGACCTCGGCTCCCAGCGCACCAATACAGACACCCACTGACACAAGCTAACAAACTCCGGCCCCATTGTGCTCCTGCATCCGACAAACACGTGCGCCGCAGCCTATGGACGGAGTCATGCACTGCGGCCGTGGGTAAATACACAAGCGAGGGGCTGACTGCACATGTCAACACACACTGAGCTGCCTGTTCCAATGACAGCATAAACACACAAACACACACGCAGATGAACAACACCTGACTGACTCTCAGTACATTCAGGGGTGAAAGCATCATAAAACTAGCATCATACTCTATGTAACTCATGCAGGAGACAGTTATGGCCCCCATCTGGTAGCTATACATAACGTCATTACCCCATCAGACCACATTCATGTAAAACTTGGAAGCGTGTCGGTGGCCTCTGCTGAGTGTGTATATTTCCCGTGTCCATAGCCTGTTTCCATGTGACTGACTCGTGAGGGAAGAACGCTGGAAAGATCTGCTTCATTACATCATCTGGCCAGTGCTAACCTCAGCCGCTTGGCATGGCCAAGAACGGCCTGGAGCGCCAGCGTTAAGGGAACTTGGAAACATTTTTTTAAAACAAAACGTGGAGCTGTAAAACCCTGAGTGACTAATCGGTGTGGAGGGTAAAGCCGGGCAGCGTGGCCGATAGGGGGGGAGAAATAACAAACCCTGGAGCATGGCCGAGGTAATCAGACTGAAAAGAGGCCATTATGCCTGGCGTGCCAAGTCCACGGAGATATATGCACAGGGGGACGCATAAAGAGAGAAATATGGAGGTGGAGAATATACAAGACTGTAAAGAAAGTTGCGACTGAGGGAAATATAATATGTATGTATGTGTGTGAGAGACGGGGAACAGTGACGGCGATGAGGTACGGCAGAAATATGGAGGAGGAAATATGTGTATATGCAAGCAGGAGTGACAGCGACAGAGTGAGAGGCAAGATGAGAGGAAATTAAGGAGGAATGTGGATGAAAAAATTAAGTGGGTGCCGAGTATAGAGGGAGTAGAGGGGTAATTTGAGATGATGACAGTGCTTCCTCTCCTAACTCTCGTTCTGGCATTTCCAGTCCGAGACACACGGATAGTAAAATGTAATACAATACTGGGTAAGTATAGGCAACAGTCTGAGTGAATGTATGTAGGTGTGGTGAAAGGAGAAGTCTTTCCTATAAGAGATATCTCCTGAAGTGAGAAACACACACACACACACACACACACACACACACACACACACACACACACACACACACACACACACACACACACACACACACACACACACACACACACACACACACACACACACACACACACACACACACACACACACACACACACACACACACACACACACACACACACACACACACACACACACACACACACACACACACACACACACACACACACACACACACACACACACACACACACACACACACACACACACACACAGCACCTTTGTGAAAGCAGGGGATAAACTCAGGGTATTCCCTCACCGCCCCTGGCTCCCGTTTTTGTCGACGGAGTGGAAACGGAGATGAAGTCTCAAAAAAGAGTGCGAGAGGGAGAAAATTATAGATCTCTCTGTCAGTGTCTGCTTATGTCATGAAAACCGACCAACCACATAGCATTAGCCCGGAGGGTTCAGCGCACTCAGACATTGAGACATGGTATTAGCAGTATGTCAAAGGTTTGGTATGTCAAAGGTTTGGTACGGCTAAGTCACGCGGCCCAAAAGGGAAACAAAGAAAGTAAAAAGAAAAGCGGCGAGGAGAGCTGGTTTTCGCTAACCGGTGAATAAAGCACGGGACCATTGAAGACAAAACGGGGGGAGGGAGGGAGGGAGGGAGGGAGGCTTCCCGAAGATGACGGTGTGGTCTTTGAGTGTCTTAACCGTGGAGTCGCTCCCACCGCAGATCAAAGGCAGAGAAGTGGCTTGGCTCTCAGTGGCATTAAGTCACGTTAAGCCTAGACGGAGGCCATACACATGCTCCCACAAATAAAGCTGGCTGGGATTAGACTGACAATGGCCCACAGTGAGTCACAGACTTTCAAACAAGGTCAGACCACAGTCACACGGGCAGAGGGCTCACAGGAAATAAGATGGGATGAACTACTTAAGGTGCGCTTGATTTAATTCACCAGTGTAATGAAAACCGTTTTGGTGGTTTGCTTCATCGGTTCATTTGAGATGTTAAACATCCAGCGTAAAGTGCCGACGCGGGAAGCAGTGTGGCGTCTATGTGGCGAGGCAGAAGAATTATAAGGTGTCAAGGTCAAGTTGGTGGATCGGAAAGGGTCAAATCTGCATTTAATATTCACATTCTTTTTTCTTTTAACATTTATATTATATTAAACCTATCCAAAAGACAAAAACACACGGCCAAGGACATGGCTCACACACATCACAAATAGGACAGGACATAACATGAAGGGTGGGGGTTAGGGGGATTAAAGTGTCAGTTACATTGTATGTATGCATATGGCGTTGTATTTATACATGATTTGCTTCATAATATAGGTATACGTCATTGTTTAATAGCTAAATAAATAGATAAAGTCAAATAATAAATACATATATGCACATATACATGCACTCATCTCTTCCTTTTATGATTAATTCACCAATTCACCCATTTCCCATTTAATTTCACTTCTTTCATTATTATTACCGTTATTTTTCAGTTTCTTCTTAACTTATTTCTCTTTATTTATTAATATTATTATATCCATTGCTGGCAGCCGAGCCGATGGTTTGAGTCCAAGAAAGCCCTTATCTTATCCCAAAGCCTGTTGTCTGGCTTAACCAAATATAACAGGGAGAAAGCAGCTTCTTCCATACTTAAGATGTTTAGGAAGTCCTCCAGCCATTTATTTAAATTGAAGCAATTGGGCTTTCTGACTTTCCAGTTCATAAGAACGAGGCAATAGTTGAAAGGCATGCTCGGGCTATAAGTTTACTTGCACATTTTTATTTTATGCCATTGAGCGGGGATCCCAGCAAGCATGTAGCTGGAGTTAAGAGTATCTATGTTCAGGATCTCAGCGAGAGTATCTCCAACTACGTCCCATAGAGATTTTACAGCCGGACAGACAGGACCAAAGACAATGTAAAAGGGTACCCACTTCCGCACAACCATGCCAGCATAGGCCCGAGTGTTTGATCCATGTTTTTGAGTCTACAGGGTGTGATGTCTGCTCTGTGAAGGATTTGTAACTGTATTACTCTAAACCGGACACACTTGGAGATTGATGTTGAGTTCGACCAGATGCTGTCCCACTCAACCGCGGTAAGAGTGATGCCTAAATCCTGTTCCCATCTTTTCTGTGTCTGCAGATTAGTATTGGCGGTTGAGGTGAGGAGAAGTTTATATATATATAAAAAAAAAATATATATATATATATATACCTGAAATCATTCCTTTCTTGTTTGCAATACTTTTTAGGTTCATATCAAGGTGTTCATGACAACCTATCTTTATACCTTTTGATGTTACGTTTTTAATATTTGATTGTAATTGCATATAGGAGAAGAAGAGGGATTTATTCAGATTAAAATGTTCCATCAACACTGAACGGAATTATGATATTGTTTTTTACTATTTGCCCAATGTGTTGAATGCCACGTGCATGCATATGTATATTATTCAATGGGTTATCGCCCGCTGTGAATATTGAGTTTTTCCATAATGGGCATGAAGGGAGGGAAACCAGTGATGCCTAGCCTCCTTTGTACAGATTTAACCACACTGATAGAAAATTGAATTAATGGATTATTCAGATTGGATTTGGGGGAGTACCATAATGGATTTAAAGATATCGATTTATTGTTTTCTGTAATTATGTGTCCTTCCTGTTTTCTATAATTATGTGTCCTTCTATATATTCACATTCTTAAAGTATTTTACCTGATCCCAAACATTATAATCATAGAGATGTCACTGCTTGTTGATGTGCGACACTCGCGTTAACGATGGAAACAGCAATTACAGTGTAATATTACAGTCAAAACTCCTGGAGGAGCTACTTTTTTTTCTCAGGAATTCATAACAGAAACTGGTGCATTAGTTTCCACAGCAACCAAACAAACAGATGTTTTAATAAAGAGGTCTGTCAGACATTTATGAGCTGATTTCACGCTGTTTTCCACAGAACAGCAGCACATAGTGAAAGGAGAAGGTTACCTTGCAGAGGAGTTGGAGACATGCAGTCTGTCAGCCCTCTCTTCATCAAACAGTTCACTGTGGCTACTCATTCCTATTCAATTGGTAAATGCCAAAATTACTGGCAAAAAATTACCATGTTTAGTGTGGTGTGGTTTTTTTATTGAACAATCGACGGCCAACCACAATGACAGATTCTAAATAAAAGACCAGGTTTTGCTAATTGCATGCCTTTTTATGTGAACAAGTAACAATGGAAAAGGTTGGTTGGCAGTAACAGCTCATTTGGGTATAACAATAACACTGGATTACATGCTACATGTTTAACTGGGATTCTCAGGCATCTGAATCCAGTACAGCAATGGTGGACTTTGTTCCTCACACTGAAAACTACTACATTGTATAAAAGATAATGAATGAACGTCGGCTGGATATTGCTGTAAAAATATATGCTTAACATTAATACCAGAACACTGATTTGATTTCATGTGTTTTATCTGCGTTTGATTTCATTAAATTAAACACAGATCCAATGTCAACATTTTATTTCGCACACCCAACACTCACATCATGGATGAGACTGCATGGTCTGAATGCTGATACTGCACTCTGAGCTCAGATTGGTGCTATAAAAAGGGCCTTCAGAGAGCTGGCGGCGGGTGAAATAGAAAAACAACAATTCCCTTTAAGACAGCTATATAAACCTGTGAAGGCCAACAGAGGGTCACCGAGACATGAAAATAAAAAAATAACACGAAAAAAAGGCGTCAAACTGTGTTTAAGTTAATAAAAAAACCTTCACACAAACACACACACACAGACACAGGTGCTGGAGTGTCACTGGGCTGTCATTAGATAGCAGAGCAAGGCAACACATTTGGACTTGCCAACACTACCTGTCAACACCAATATAGGCTTTATCTCACATGCAGATACACACACACATATGCACAGAAAATAATTGGTGCACAGGCTGACACACACACACCCACACACACAATAATTGGTGCACAGGCTGTCCTGCATGCACGCACACGCGCACACACACACACACACACACACACACACACACACACACTTATAAACATAGAGAGCGACAGGCAGCTAAGGGGAGCGCTTTGGCTTTAAATATCGACGTGATGAAAGGGCGAGGCTCCACTAACTCGCAGGAAAGAAGGAATGGAGGGAGACGGTGAGGGAGAGAGTTCAGAGGGGGAACACATGGAGATCAAAGGAGTCTTTCAGAGTCAATCCCTCGTTGGGCTGTTTGAGAGCTGGTGGCTGTCAGCAGGCATGAGAACAAACACACAAACGTGACACGGCGAATGGTTTACATGCAAAGCTTTTGCCGCTGTACAGACACACACTCCTGAGTGTATACACAGAGAGGCAGACGCATCATTACCACAGATGAGTATACAGAAATAAACGTAATCAACGAGCAGGCTTCAGAGGAAATCTCTCCCGTGTTTTCTCTCTAATTTACATCCATGCGTCCCCTGTGTTTGTTCCCGATTTACTCCACACAGCTCTCACTGCTGCAATCCCAAATGTAGTGTCTGACTGCGCAGTGTTCTCTTTTAGCCTGGGTGGCCCCGGTGGGAATCACACCCCTGTCTGTGGCAGCATTAGCAGCGTTCTCTTAGTTACACATGGTTTTAATTTAATGTGACGTGAACATGTAATAAAATGTGTGGTTTGGATCATAGTGTGGGAGCAGCCCAGCAGATTGTAACTGCAACATTAGCTCATGTTAGGTCATGTTTCTAGTCGAGTCATATCCCTTTCAAATGTAGTGCTTTACTTTAATACATACATTTTCTTTTTTTTATTATTGGAGCTTTAAGTTCAAATGACAGCCCTCGGCTTATGTTCAGGAAACATTGTGTCCTCTGTTCAATATTGAATCTGTCAATACTGACTTAAAGATGATTACATATCTGGCAAAGCAGATTAGAAGTCCATACACAAACTGTGTGGGAGTCAGGGTTGCAAACTGCGGAGTAGGGCTGCTCAATTCATCGTATTTTAAATCGCAATTACGATTATGGCTTGCAACGATTACGAAAACAACGCAATCGAAATAAAACGATTATTTTTGTATTATTATTACTTTTTTTTTTTTTTTTTGGTTTTTCAGTTGAATTATACTTAAAGTTCAGGGTAATCAACTGTTAAAAACATACATTTTTTTTCTCCAATAAATTTATGTTTTCAAAGTAAATCGTTTTTAATAATTGTGAAATCAATTATTGACCCAAATAATCGAGATTATGATTTTTGCCATAATCGAGCGTATGTATGAGTGTATGTGCAAAATTGTGTTTTGGGGGTTTTAAAAGAGGTTAATATCTATTCAAGTGAAGTAAAAACTTGAAAATCCCTCAAACAAAAAGGCACATTTACTGGCAGGATAACAGGAAATGCTTTCTCGTTATGTGCTGCATCCTCTGCTTAGCTTTCTTTAAACACCCACACAAACAATCAATCTGAAACCTGACATTTTCAACCTCTCCTAAAGGAAAACCGTTGCAGAATGAACCAAAAGCAGTTTGCTGGGGCCACTAGAGCAGCTAGCACCTCATTTTCCTTTTTCCATGCAGATGGGTTTTCATCATCCTCCTGGCAAAAACATCACCTATTGTTTCTCTGCGATTGTGCTTCTCACACCTTCCATTCATGGCTGCGAGAGGCGGCCTATTCAGCCGTGTGGAAGGAGGCCGATTCTGTTCCTGTTCTGTGCCCGCTTCCCATTGACTGTACAAATAAATGATCATAGGTCATTTATCTTACATTCTCCTCACAAAAACACCACACAAAGGGAGGTAAAAAGAGTCAACCGTGGCATTTTCCTCCCGACGGATGACCTCCCTGGGAAGCTTGTATCTGTCTCTTTCCTGTTTCTAACACGCAAGAAAGAGAGGGGATTCAGTGAAGAAGGAGAGAGGGAGGGAGGAAGGAAGTAGCCCTTCCAGGATACTGACCACATGTTTCCCCCCACTGCGCCTCGCTGGCCTCTGGAGGATTAGTCCATCTATGTGTGTGTGCATTGTCATTGGCTGATGGGTTGCAAGGCAAAGAGCTTCTACCTGCTTTGTGTGTGGTTGCTTCCCTCCCTCAGACACACACACATTTCTCAGACCCCCACACACATATATAACCACAAAGGCTCAGTCTGAAGCAGAGATACATGCTGGGATACACACAGCACACACAGTGGAAAGCTTCTGGCCTCATGCTGCTCAGGTCTGGGAGGAATGGCTAACAGCAGCGGCAGAACAGTGAGTCTCATCACATTCAAAGGAAAGGCTTCTCTGCAGATACCTCTGGTTTTCTCTTATGCTCAAACACATAATCGCACACAATCTCCTCTCCTTAGTCCTACAATAATGTCAAGTGCGGAGCCTCAATTTCTGTTTTACTGAAGACTATGGGGTTTGCTGGAAAAATGATGGTAAGCTATTACCATTCAGGAGGCTTCACAACATAGACACGATGTGTGTGTCTGACATGCCTACTTATTTACAGCGCAGTCCACTGTATGTGTTCAGGTGTCACATATTCATTTGATTTAGTGATCAGTGATCCAATATGTTGATGCAAATTGAAAAAATTGATAGATATCATTCTTTATATAGACATTCTAAAATGATTTGAACAATTGCACTTAAAGTGGGAATAGAAAACATTCTCGCTCAAACTGCTCATTATCAAGCAAATTTCGATTTAATAATGTAATCGCTCTAGATTAATGACTAGAACAGCATTAAGATGGGTTCCCTATAAGCCTTGCTTCAAAATGCAATTATGTTTGCCAGCATGTCACATTTAGACTTTTCCGAATAAAAGCCCAGGACATTAACCATGCGTGCATCACTGTCTACCAGAGAGCATTTCTCTTAGAGAAAACTCAACTAGATAGCTAAGAGTTCTTATCTACTGGCAGCGGTAAAAACTGAGTAATGTTAAATGTTAAAACTCTAACCCACAAAAGTTATCCAAAGAATGTAGTAAACCACTAGTATTTTCTGTCCTCCATTTTATTTGTCTTCCAAATTAACTCATGCAAAACTATACCAATCGAGTTGCCTTACATTTTAATGTAGTGTTAAACTAATAAGGGAACATGGTAGTCATTTTAAACATAGCCTTGATCATTACTTTACACAATTAGACTCAGGTCTTTGAACTTTGCCTGTCAGACAAGCTTTAAAATACATATCAGTGCCATGACAGCAGACATCGGTTAATACAGTGGTTCTCAAACTTTTTCTGTCTCCCTTTAGAGGAAAAAAGTCGGGCCCCCCCAACACAAGTCAGGCTCAGTGGCGGCGCCAGAGATTTCTTTTGGGGGTGCTGTGGGGTAGCTTGATGTTTCATAGAGGGTGCTCAAACATTTAGGGTTTCCCATTAATGTACCGGGCGCTACAGTGAAATGGTCTACTGCAACAATCCCCACACAAATACAGTGCGACAGTTACAATGAAGGCTCGAGGCATATAGGTGTAAGCAGGAGTAAAGTGCTATTTTTATAGGTGGTGTGTGGACCTTACATAGGGGGGTCCGGGGGCATGCTCCCCCGGGAAGATTTATTTTTAAATATTTAAGTTAAAAGCATCAATCTGGTACACTTTGAGAGCAAAATGAAGAGATCTATGGATACATCTCTCAACACTCATATGAAACAAAACTGTAAACAGATTTACTTTTTCTTTATGGATATTTTACAAATCACCCTTTTAAACTTTATTCTTGTTTTACTGTCATATAGTACTTCATACCTGTTTTTCATTTATTCTCATATTTTTTTATAACTATAATGATCATATAAACGTGTGCCTCGGAAATAATTGTTTACATTAATGGTGACCAAAATGTTTGAGACCCACTGAGATAACACTGAGTCGTTTAGCTCACTGAGTGTCTCAGTCTGACAGGAGAAGACTCTCCTCCACTTTGTTGTTGAAAAAACTCCTTATGTTAGCATCGCTCGCTAGCACCAGAAGCTAATAACAACGATCTTCGGTACACACACACACACACACACACACACACACACACACACACACACACACACACACACACACACACACACACACACACACACACACACACACACACACACACACACACACACACACACACACACACACACACACACACACACACACACACACACACACACACACACACACACACACACACACACACACACACACACACACACACACACACACACAATAGTACTGTATCATATTATTTTTGAATCAATAATTTTTCAAATGATTTCTTTTAATCTTTTTTTTTTTTTTTTTTAAATAACCATTTTTCCTCCTGGTCTCTTGCGCCCTCCTGTCATGCCTCTGCACCCCCCAGGGTTAATACATCCAAAGAGGAAGTCATTGGCTCATTACAGGTCCCCGCAGAGAAGGCTTCCCTGTTTTGTTTGCTGTGTAACTAGGCGATTGATTCAATCTCAATTACAATGCGCAGATTGCAGAGCTATTTTCTTGATTTGGTTCATTTCCCCCTCATTGAGCACTTGTGACTCAGATTTAGAATATGAGATGTTTCCCAGTTTTCTTTACAAAAGGATATGTGGGCCTTTAAGCACCAGAGATGTATACATTTACAGTCGGGAGAAACATCTCTGTTACAAGCAGTAGGTCAAAGGATGAACATAGGGCCAAGTTTATTTACTGGAAAAGTACACTAACCTTTCTTGACTTTTGCAAGCTTTAATAACCTGAGGTCTGGTTATGCCAAATTAGCAGGAATTGAACCGCTAACCACAGCAGTGCCCTTCTCTCTCCAATTATAACACAGAAACCTCAAAGCATAATATCCACGTGTGGGCACAGAAACCGCACCGACCCCAGCATGATTTCTGCGCTAATCAACACCCGACCCACGTGTGTCAGCGAACAGAAGGGCCACACAAGTCGCCACCATCTTCCTAAGTACCTATCATTACCACCTCACCTCTGTATATTTTCTCACCTCTCTTTATCTCTGCCTTTCCTCTCCTAGTAAAGCGTCCATGCACGGGGGCTCAGTGTTTGATCTCCTCTCCCCCTTTGAAGAGTTCTGGCATTGGCTTGTAAGGCGCTGGGAGATCTTGTGGTGCACATGGGCATCTGGGAATACCCCACTATGCCGAAAAAAAAGCCATCTGATCATGGCTCCGAAACAAAAAGAAGAGGGGAGGAGTGAAGCAAGAATATGAGGAACGGTAAGTGTAAGGCATAGAAAATGGATAAAGCTGGTCGTTGCACAGTATGATTTAAAAAGCGGGCAATAAATGGAGCAGGAACGGAGAAAACCGACTGAAATGTGGAATGTGTGTTTTTACCATCGTCCTACTTTTACCCTTCAGTCAACAAAACGCTTTTCTGAAAGTAGCAGCAGATTCTCATCATTTGATTATCCCCGGAGATCCATTTTCTGTTCTATACTGTTCTCTCACAGACAGATACCATCCTGTTCTAGCCCTCCTCTACCACCACCTGTCTTACCTGCCTCCTCCTCAATGCCAGAGTCCCTAATGAGGCTCCATGGGAATGCTCGGAGTCCATCCCTGAAGATAGACCAGTTAGCTTTCTGTTGTTTCTGAAGACCTGCTGGAACGGATCCACTCCGGATGACAAATACAAACACACAGCCAAGCAAAGGATCTCACACTTGCAAGCACACGTCTTCATATAGAAGAGATGAACATACTGTATGTGGGAACCCAAAGACATACGCACAATCATAGAAATCTAAAAGAAGGTACGGAGGAAATACATCCATAGGATCCGTCACTGAAACATCCCTTGTCATCGATTCTTTGGCAATAAAAGTTGCTTTCATCTTCGGCAATTTAAAACGAGCCGAAGTGAAAGCAGAAACATGATGCTGAGATTATTTATTTGAACATTTCGAAGATTTCCTGGGGCTGTGCTCGAGGTGTGAAGGTTTGTATATTTGAGTGTGTAGTTCTCCAGCGTCATGTTGTGAAAGCACTGCCGCCATTATTGTTCATTATTTTCTTTCGAGATCAAAGTAAAAGGTACTGCTTTAAGTCATGTAAGGTTGCTGCTGGTTGAGTCACGAAAACAGTTTTAAACTTGATCTGGATCAAAGACAATTTGACTAGCCTATGTTAATGTTGCTTATTTTACAAGTTGCAGAGCGTACATGCAAAACATAATCTTCCTGTTGGCAACACAGTTAGAAGATAATGTGGTCCTTCCTGACAGGAAATCTGATTCTGACTGGTTAACTGTGTGCCATTGACCAATTGAAAACGTGTTGGCCATTTCTGATATTGAATGGACCGTAGAGAAGAATGGACGAGGCTACTAAATGTTATCAGATGTACACCATCTAATGCTCTGCCACAAAGACAGAGATATGCTATTCATATCAAGCTAGACACAAAATAATTAGCCACAAGCAATGGAAGCCGTAAAACAAGCTAATACATCAACGAAATGTAAGCACCACTATTTCAGAGGAGATAAAAAATCATTTATAGTCACATTTTAGTTTGAGGTCACGCTGAGATTGACACAGCCCTCTTATTAATTGGAATAAGGCTACTTTGTGCGGCGTTTTAGTGTTTGATAAGTCTTCAAACTCATGGATCTATTTCTTAAACGTCACCGAACTGAAGCCACACACCTCTCCCCATGCAGGGCCATTTTCTGTCGACTCCAGCACTATATCTCACGCCACAAAAATGTTATGGTTATCTCAAGAGGAAAAAAACATTGGAGATCAATCACATACATGGAATCATGCAGCTGACAGCTGTGTGTACAGTATCAGACCGAACGTGAATTGGTGTGTCTGGATTCATGACGGCATCTGGCAGAGGACCAGACACACCAACCACAGGATAAAGCTTACAGTTAGGGCTGATTAGATTCAGCCCCTAGTTTTGCTGATATAGGCTTAGTTTGTCGGGGGACATCTTACTTCTTCCTTCTCTCTGTCGGTACCTGTGTCCTCTCATGTTCCGATTAACCCAGCTTCCCCAAATGTCTTTCTTTTTGGTGTCTATATACGCTGGGATCCGGAGTCATGGATGATCCTGCGGTCCTGTGTCCTGCATCGCGAGCCCTGGATCTTGAGTCGTGGCTGTGGTCCTGGATCATCGGTCCTGGATGGATATCCTTGTGGATTCATCTTCCTATTATACACACATGCATTTCCAAACATTTGGACTACCTATGTTGTAAATGTATTATCTTTTCAATTTACACACGTCTGTCCGTCCTGGGAGAGGGATCCCTCCTCTGTTACTCTCCCTGAGGTTTCTCCCATTTTTCCCTTTAAACTGTGGGTTTTCTCCGGAGGTTTTTCCTTGTACGATGTGAGGGTCTAAGGACAGAGGGTGTCGTATTGTCATACTGATATTCTGTACACACTGTGAAGACCACTGAGACAAATGTAACATTAGTGATATTGGGCTATATAAATAAACATTGATTGATTGAGGATGAGTCGCCGCGGCTGGCGAAAAGCATAATGACAAAAATATTGACTCTGCTGTTTCAGAATTGAATGGCAAAGATGTTTAGCTGCTGCCCCCCTCTCTTTCTCTCTCCAACGATATGCCAGTAATTGGATAATAAACTCTACCTTGATGGAGTTGAGAATATTGTGGTTTTTCTTTCTTTAGCGCACTAAAGGTCTGCGTCTGATGGGCTTAACGGGCGCTTGTTGAGGATATCGAGTGCATCGTGATGGGTCAGGTTCATTCTGTTTTGCTTGCCATTCTCTTTCACTCCCTTCATCCTGGCTCTCTCTACATCTCTTTTTAGTCTAGAGTTCTCTTCTCTGAGTCATGCAGTTAGCAAGCAGACTGTTTTGTCCAGGTCTATTTCTGGATGTGATGCTGTGGAAGAGAAAAATAAGATTAAAAACAGAGAGGGAGAGAAAGAGGGACATCTCCCAGAGGCTTAAGGATCTTGGAAACTTAAACCGTTTTATTCCAAAAAATGATACTCAGCAAAAAGGACAGTCTGTCACCAAGGCGATATAAAAACGCACATCCTGCACAAACACACACAACAACATTAAAAATAGCTAAAATACCATAACCATTCCTCATCTCCCACACCGAGCGTCAGGAAGCCAGCATTAAAGTGAGCCCACAGCTGCCTGCAGTTGGATTGATAACTGAACCTGATAACCCATTAACTAGGGGTGTAACGGTACACGTACCGAATAATTTCGGTACGGGCCCTTCGGTTCGGTACACGTGTGTACCGAAGTGTACCGAACGAATATAACGTTAAACGTAAAAAATTGAGAACGTGAACAACTTCTTGGAAGTAATCTCAGGTGCTGCGTCGCAGCATTCAGAGTAATTTGCACCCATTGTGTTCAACGCGTCATAGAGCGAGCAAGTCATTTCATTGGACGAGCTGGTCAGAGGGATGCGTTCAAATGTAGTCAGTAATTTGAGGAACTGTCGAAATGGCGAACGCAGATAAAGTTGAGCTCGAAAATCCTCCAGCATCATTGAAGTCTCCGGTTTGGGAACATTTTGGTTTCGCAGTTACGTACAAGGATGACGGACAAAGACAGGTGGACCGAACCAAAGCTGTTTGTCGGCATTGTTCAACTAACATTGGTTACGCAGCTGGCAATACATCAAACTTGCACACTCATTTGAAAAGGCATCACCCGAACGTGAATATCACCGGTACCAAGACTGAAGTGCAAACCCAACTCCCGCTAGCATTTAAGCCTCCACCACTCGCAAAAACTTCAGACCGAGCCAAAGCTATTACAAACGGCAAATATCCTTATGTTGCCGTGTTAGCAAAGCGCTACCTGGCTGTATCTGCTACTACCTCTGTCCCTAGCGAGAGGGTGTTCTCCACAGCAGGAGACATTGCTAGTGCCAGCTGATCTGCCCTTTCGGCAAGCAATGTGGACAAGTTCATCTTTCTTTAAACAACATGAAAATACAATGACAAGCAAGTCCTAATGTCAAACTGGCTGCTTAGGTACAGTACAGTTCAAATACAGATTATTTCAGTTCATCGAAAAGCTGCACCTTAAATGTTCATTTTATTTTATATTTATTTGAGTGAATATTCATAGTTTAATAATAATTAAAAACCCAAAACTAATAGTTTATGTTTTGTGAGTACTAGTACAGTAAAGTTCAAATACAGATTATTTCAGTTCATCGAAATGCTGCACCTTAATGTTTATTTTATTATATTTTGTATTTATTTGAGTGAATACATTATTCACAGTTTAATAATAATTAAAAAAAATATATGTTATGTTTTGTGATAATTTTTTCTGCTGTACCGAAAACGTACCGAACCGTGACCTAAAAACCGAGGTATGTACCGAACCGAAATGTTTGTGAACCGTTACACCCCTACTATTAACAAATTGATTTTTGAAATGGAGCTTTAAATGGATAAAAGGCGAGGTTCCAGCACTAACAGTTCATGAGCGTGCTCCCCCGCCCCCTGTCAACACTCGCGACACATGGCCAGCCTAAACAACAATAAGCGCTGCTTGGCAACCATGTGTGGCGGCAAAGTACATAGACATTTTGACAGGAGAGATTTAGTTTTGCCGGTATTCAACATATTTTACCAGTCATAGTCCGGTAATTATTTACACTCCAAGAAGAGTCCTACACAACAGACATGGCGTCAAAAAGGAGTAATGTGTGGAAATATTTCGACCAGGTTAGTGAGTGTGGTGTAGAGGTCAAACTATGCCAAATTAAACTTATATATACATGCTATACCTTGCTATACCCGCAACCTCCGTTCCAGCTGAGAGGGTCTTCTCTACAGCTGGGCTGATTGTGAATCGCCTCCACACATGAAAGCTGTAGGCCTATAGCTGTCAAACTGTGATCACCAGTTCAATACATTTGACAAATTCGACTTGGTTTCTACACTCATTTGAACATGTATGTATTTTTTTCTAAAAATTGTTAAAAAAATTGGGTAAAAAAAATATTTCAAAAAAATATGTTTAAAAACATTTTTTAGAAAAAACATTTTTACCCAAGGATATGTACATTTTGGTTAACCGGTTAACCGTTTTTTAGGGGGTTGAATATTCGAATATACATTTGCTTTCAAATTCCCATCCCTACTTCCAACATATATCCTACTTTCCCCTCTCCTTCTTTGTTCCCATTTCTTTTTAACCTTGGAAACCTAACTCCAGCCGTCCTCCCTTTGATAAATGTAATTTGCTTTGGACTCGACAGAGACTGTGGAACAAGGAAAGAGGAGTCACCCCTCCCTCATGGATCATAACAAACACTCTGTATTCATCATTCCTCCCATTAGATCACTTCTGACTGAGAGATTCCACTGTCTCTTTTTCTATTCCACTCTTTTCAAAAGGTCACCAAGTTCCCTTTTTTCTCTTGCCAAAGAGGTCAAGGTAAGTTCAGTTTGTTCCAAGCATCCATGTGAAAAGGAATGACACACACATGCACACAAACAGGTCTCACGTTTACTCAAAACCACCAAGGTGTGTCTGCGTGTGCACGACTCATGATTTACATGAAAATTTGAAGAGGGGGCAGGGGTGTGATTCGGGAGAAAGGCTTGGTGCGAGAGTTTTTTTTCTCCTGGACAAACGGCAGCACCAGCAGAAGGTTTTTCCTCGCTGCCAGGCGGAAAATGTGGGTCCTTGCAGATCAGCGCAAAGCCCAAGAATGTGACTCCTCATATGACGGCTGAGCTTTGAGCTTTGATCCCTGACTGAAGAGAAAGTCGGATTTTCCAGCAGTGAGTGACGGGCCAGCGAAAAGCATGGGGAAAGCCGGGCTGTTACTAAGGCAAAAAGGAGTGTGTGTGAAGAAGGGATAAGGGACATTTTCCAACTCCTGTCTTTCATCCCCCCCTTGCCAATGCTAAGTCATTTCTTTTTTGGCAACTGCCGACTAAAAAAAGCTTTTCTCAATGAGGGACAGAAGGGATGCGAAGGGCTAAGACTTGTCTGTCGTCTCTCTGGGGGCTTTTTGCAGGAAGCACCGTACCAGAGGCGGACGGAGATGGATTCGGGGACAAGCTGGGAACAATGGCGGTGACATGGCATAACTAATCGATATGAGAAAGCTCTAACTCGAGGGACGGGGGTCAGGCTCTTGATGTGGCAGGCCCTGTCTATACCAGCCTGTTCCACTCGTCCTTTCCACTCCCGCCATCCCTCCACACCCTTCATTTCCTTTCTCAGCATACATGCTTTGAAATGCTAAACAATCAGGGCGAAGTCCACACCTCTGTTTTCCGCTGAAGACCTCATGGCACATTTTTCTTTGGCACTCGCTCGGTTCGCCCAGTCCATAAGCTCTTCCCTCCCAGGAAGCTGGTGTTGATGGAGGGTTAAAAGCCCGGAAACTAGCAGATTAGGGAAAATGCCGTCGTTGCCCCTATTAGAAGATGCAATTGATTTTCACATTAAGCAGCAGCTTGTGCCTGAATATAAACTGGAGTTTTTTACCAATAGATATTACAGAATTAAAATAAATCTTAATACTGAGGCCGTCTGGCTTAACTAAAGCCGGTCTAAATCTTTTTCTAGACTTTAAATGTGTTTCTATTTGCTGTTGTGTGCGTCTCCCCTAATGCTGCGTTCACACCGGACGTAATGCGATGTTTGGGGGCGGCGCGATTACATGTAAAGTCAATGTAGAGACGCGGACAGACGCGAATTAGCTCCGACGGCGAGCATGAAGCGGTGGACGTGGCGCGAATCATGCGATTGAACTGTGCCGCGTCAAACGCGAGAGTTCAATTTTTTCAACTCGAGTGTCAAATTCACATTACGCGTTCTCGCGGAAGCCAATCAGCGGTGAGGATCTCAGCCTGCCGTTACTGACGTTCAACCAGAAAACATCAGCCATTAGCTGTTAGCAGTTAGCACACAGAGATCACAGCTCCTCATATCTGTTCAGAAACTGTACAAAAGTTAAACAAGAACAAACCACAGACTGTCTGTGTCATGGCGAATACAGTCACTGGTTTATTTATGTCTGTAGGCCGTTGTTATGAGTGTGGAGTGAGCATATACAACGTTAGCTTAGCCTGGTCGACCCAATCTCCATTCAGAAAACAAGCATTTTAAAAGGTTTTTCGCCTGCCGTCTTGTCTGCAGACTTGTCAAGCATTAATTCATGGTTTTTACTAACCGGTATCAGTATGTTGTTACTTCGGCATCATTTTGAAACGTGTATTACAATTTAATCAGGGTAAAATATGTTCATTTTGTTGTAGTTGTAGCTCCCGAGCCAGCGCGTCTTGTTTGAATGATGCGAGTAAACACAGCTGGCAGCCGCGGTGAAACTCGAGCGATTAGAGCGAAGCGAATATTTGCATCGCGTCCGGTGTGAACGCAGCATAAGTGAAAAGCAGTTCCCTCTACAGGGCAATTACTACTGTCAATTTCATTGTTTATTTTGAACTAAAATGTCATTGAAATTATCTCATCTAGCGATCATGATAACAACAAAATTAAGAATCGTAGCTGCAGATGCAGTAAATATTTAAAGGTGGATGATCCTGGAGAACGTCTTTGCCCATCTCACATTTTATAAGACTTGTATATTTTCCAGGATCCCAGGAATCCTTGTACAGTAGTAGTTCTACCTGAGTTTTACTTCCTGGTTTGTTACTAAATCCCAAAAAGTCCCTGCCCTTGATGATGGATTTGCCAATGGTCCAGGAACATAAAAAAAAAGAAAAGGGGTGTGCATTGTAAATATTTCTAAAAGTGCAGATTTGTATTATTATATTCAAATGTCAGTTATATAGCCAACTTTCGGAACGGTCTGAAAACAATTGACATGAAGAGAACGTGTGGGGACCAGTGGGATAAACTCATTTAAAACGTAATGGTATTTGCAAATTGCCTCAATATGGTTACACATGAAAAAGGGAAAACCAACCACAGAAAACACTCTGAAGACCAATAACTGATTCAATTAAGCAGCTTGTCGTCTTCTGATATTGGAAAGTCACTTGTAAAACTACGCTTTTCGAACTACAGTATCAATTAGATCAATCTCAAGATGCAATGGAGAAAAAAAACTGTATTCTACTACACTTCCAGACACCATTTGCTCAAAACAGCCAAATAATTTCCTTACAAAAGCTGGACTTCCGACCCCTCAGAAAAGGAAACCCAGAAGATATATTACATTAAGTGGCAATAAGCGTGGGTGACATTTAACTGTTGATCTTGGTACTAGTGTTCCTTATTGTGAAGCTCTACTGTTGCTCAGGCAGTAGTGCTGTTCTTCATACATCACAGCCACACATCACATCAACAGTACTCTTCTGAGAAATCCTAAATTAATATGGGCCGAGTGGAGGTGTCTGGTTCAAGTCCCCAGTGACAGAAAATATGAAGTTAAATGGGTCCGGGGCGATGCCGGGGTTATCGCTGACCACATTGGCTAGAACAGCCGTTTGCTTGTGCTATGTTGTGGTTTTACACAAACACTGTCAAACACGCGTACATACATATTTATACACACAAACACACAGAGCCTGCCTGTTTCTGTGTTTTGGTCAGGAGCAGAGCGAGCCTCTGTGGTCTGGTGGGGTTCAGTAACACATGCTCTCTGTTTATGTTCAGCTCTCCTGTGGTCTGCCTTGCTCCAGCCTGACACAATATACCATCCAACTTTTATCCTGCATCACATCACTCCAAAATGTCCCTCTTCGATATTAAATGTCACCTCATTTTCTCGAACTTTCAACATATTGGTTCTACGCTAAAACGGTGTTCTGTTGATATTTGGGCTGCAGATACAGAGATAGCCATACTTTTGGTTTTGTGCGGGGTCACGCTTTAAGTTTCTTCCATTCTTCTTGCCTCAATTGATTTCTCTTTCTTTCCTCAATGTATTTCTCTTTCTTTCCTCAACCCACTTTCTCACCCTGTTAATCTCTCGTTTCCACAATCTCCCCTTCTTTCTCTTTTTTTTTTCGTCTGCCCGCCCAACTCTGTCTGCTGCGTCTCATTTTGCAGTCCATTGTTGGAAGCCAGTGAGTTTACAGGGGGAGCCGGCCAGCCTGAAAACACAAGCGGGGGTCGGCGTGGTCGCAGCCGAGCGTGACGGATACAATAACCCCTGCAGCGGAAGCAACCATGTGCTAAATTACTGCTGCAAATGTTCTTCCATCAGGCCATGGAAGGACCATCAAAGCCACTCAGCTATCTCAAGCCTGGACGCACTTTTATTTTTCTGTGTTACATAATTGGGCGCTGACCAAGTGCGTCCAACAACTCAAACTCCACTTAAGGGTGGGATTAGGTTGATTGGAGGAGAATGGGACAAAAATTGGGACTGGCGATATACACCAAAAGAAAACTAATTTGGTGTGTTATCAGACAGCTTTTTACTTTGGCTCAGTAAGCTAATACCATTTTAAACATGGTGTTGCTAGTTTAGCTATGAATCCTGAAACAAGTATAACTCAGAACACCCAAGTGAACAACACGCAAAAAAAGCCATATTTAAAGGATACAAACCAAAGTAAGGGAGTTCTAAAGGGAAATATGTGCTTCTGGGTTAAAAAAATAAATGTATACTCTTAAGTTAAACTTTTATCAAGTGGATAATCTCCAACTATTTTGACTTAATTCATACAAAGTTTAATTTAAGGCTTTGGTTTTGAAGTGATTTGGTTGGAACTACAGATGCAGACCTGGGTTTTGTGTAAAAGGCGATGACAAGGAACTACCCTGCGACTTGAGTACTTTGTTGTTTAGTTCACTACAGGACATGCGTGAGAAATTGCCACAAACATTCACAGTGTTTTTTCCGGAAAGACCATCAGCTGCTACTCCTCTGGCATTTCCCCTCGTCATTCTGCGATTTAAACCCCTTCTCCTTTCTGCCGCCAGCCACAAGTCCATAACACCTATTGTTTGCTAGGACCGGCCACTTCACACCTCCCATTCAGAACCTTGCAAAGCCATCTATTCAGCCGTGGGGAGGAACTTGAACCGCTCCCATATCACAATCACAGTGGCCAGAAAAGACATAGGACTGCCACCATCACATTTCTTGTGGACGTCTCGCAAAAATTCAAATGATATGGGTTTCTGAAGCTGGGGGCTATTTTTAGAAGGAGTATGCGTGGCTATTGTTATGTGAAACGGAGCATGAAGAATGAATATAAAGAAACTAAATGCAGGCATCAATGCTACCCAGTAATCACTGTGCTGGTGCTACCTAACAGGGTCTTTAAAAGGTGAAATGTCATTCCACAGAGTTTGATGGGAATATCAAAACATATATATTACTGAAAAACTATTTAAGTAACAGGTGGTTACTTATCAAATCAAACTTTGGAATAAAAAAGGAAAGTTTTGCCAACAATTGTTTTCATATAGATTAATCCGAAAAATCGTATAATATCGGAAAATATGCAAAAAGTACATTCAAAATGTCTTCTTTTCTCCTTATTTAATTTATCACAAAATAAGACAGAAAAAGCAGAAAATCCTCACAATGGTAGGCTATTTGTCTTATATGCTTGATGTTGCAAAAAATAAATAAAATAATTGTTTTTCCGTGGACTTACCACTGAATCAACTAATGGTTTCAGCTTCAACAAGGAGAAATAACTCCATGCATTCTTTGTAGAAAGTAATATCTCTGTGGTACACATCAACACACAGATAAAAGGCAAGACATAACCCTTTTACGCTCTTCGTGACCACTGATATGTGCACTTGCTTATTTCCCAATTGATTAATAAATGATGGATGTGCTCCTGCCTTCGATTGGCTATTTACTGCACCATTAATACAATGTATTCAGATCCTATTAAGGCAATAGCTTGTTTGCCATGTTGAAACTTTCTTGAGAAAGAAAGCATGAATCTCTGATGAGAGAGGAAGTGCTTTATGACAACAGGCGACTCAACCTGATTTGATCACATAGAAGGTCTCAGTTAAAAGCATCTTTCACTTTAACACAGTTCAGTTGGCAAGCAGGCTCATAGATCCCTGCTGCATTTTGTCACCTAAGACCTGAGCATCACCATGGCAGCAAAACAGAGCCTGCATTAGCATACTGTAATGAGAAAGTCACTCTGACTGAGAATAAAGGGGAGAAGAACCATCCAATGGGGAGCTATGAACACAGCACACCTCCAAACTGTGTACCTCAGTGTTCAGCCGGCTAAACAGACGGGCCTTTTCAATTGCAATGCAGACTTTCCATGTTCATTTTGTGTGCACATGTGCATCCATCCTTGCCGTTACACACTGATAAGGAGTGACACATGTGGCCTTGATAAGGTTATGTTATCTGACAATCATTAACAAACGGTAACTACAAGAGGACGACACAGGATGTGACAAAGAGCACGAAGAAGTGGATAAAGTAAGTAATACTTTATGTGGCTTCACATCCAGAATCTGAAAGTGCAGAGCATAACATATGCATAGCAATAATGCATAGTTTCCTGAGTGCACCTTGTTTAGAGAATAATGCACCACTACTTTAGAGGACAGGTGAAGTAGACAGCTCTAAAGTGATTAAAGGATAACAAGGCTATTCAAAGGCTAATGTCGCCTTTGCTCTGTGATTAGCCCGGAAAGTAGAGCTAATGCTAACTTAGTCAGTTAGTTAGTCAATTTATTGAACATGTCAGAAACAAAACAAATATATAACAATAATATATATATATATTCTCCTTTCTTTTTTTTTTTTTCCTTTTCACTCAGATTAATAATTATAACAAAGTACCAAAAAAAAACAAAAAAAAAAACAACAATAATAATTTTCAGATAGTCTCTGTTCATGTTCAACAGGGGCAAGAAGAAGCTTAAAAAACTTTTCTGGTCCTACCCCCTCTAACATATATTTTTCTTATAAAACATTAGGTCATCGTCATCAGCGACATGTTTGTCTTGTTAATCTTTTTTTTTTTTTACAAAACAATCAGAAAGAAATTACTTTTTACAATTACAAGAAATAACAACAAATGAGATTTTACAGGTCCTGTTCATAACCATTAATGATTAGACTCCTAAATAATACTTTCATTTTAGATAGACTTGTACAATATTTCAGTGCATCGTTACAGTTATTCCACAGACTAACACCTTTTGATGAGATGCAATGAAGTTTGGCATTTGTTCGTACGGGTGGTTTTTTGAAAATGCAGTTTCCTCTCAACATGTGTATGCTTTCTCTCTGTGTGAAAAGTCCCTGGATATTATGAGGTAATTGTTGATTTGCGGCTTTGAACATAATTTGAATAGTTTTATAGTCAACCAGGTCTTGTAGTTTTAGTGTTTTTAGTTTGATGAACAATTTATTTGTTGGTTCTCTGTAGGTAGTTTTATGTATAACTCGTATGGCTCTTTTTTGCAGGATGAAGATAGGATGTGTATTTGTTTTATATGTGTTCCCCCAAACTTCCACACAATACATCATGTATGGAAGTATGAAGGAGCAGTACAGCATAAACAAAGAAGCTTGATTAATTAGGTATTTGGCTTTATTCAGAATTGCTATTGATTTGGATATTTTGGCTTTGATATAGCTTATATGTGGTTTCCAACTTAATTTATTGTCTATGATTACTCCAAGGAACTTTATTTCCGATACTCTTTCTAATTGGACGCCATTTATAGTGAGTTTCTTCTCTGTATTGGTCGATCGATTCCCAAATATAATGAGTTTGGTTTTGCTTGCATTCAATGTTAATTTATTTTGGTCAAACCAGATCTTCATCCTGCTCAGTTCCTTCTCCATTGTGACCAATAGCTGTTCTAAATCGTCCCCACAGCAGAGTAGACTTGTGTCGTCTGCAAAAAGAATGGTTTTAATAATTTTTGATACTTCACATATATTGTTAATATACAGAATAAATAGTAATGGCCCCAAGACTGAGCCCTGAGGCACCCCACATGTAACCTGCAGTAGTTGTGATTTATGGCTTTGTAGTTCAACGTACTGTTCCCTGTTGTGTAGGTAGCTGGATAACCATGATAGTGCAACACCTCTAATGCCATATCTCTGTAGTTTTTTAATTAATAATTCATGGTGAACCGTGTCAAATGCTTTTTTAAGGTCCAGAAATATCCCTATTGCATATTCTTTCTTTTCTATTGCCTTAGTAATGTGTTCCATAAATTCTATAACTGCAAATGATGTAGTTCTGTTTTCTCTGAAACCATATTGTTGTTCATAGAGTATGTTATGTTTGGTGATGAAGTCATTTAGTCTTGTATAGTAGATTTTTTCCAGTATTTTAGAAAACTGTGAGAGCAATGAAATTGGTCTATAGTTTGACAGTAAATGTTTATCTCCAGATTTATGTATTGGTATGACTTTAGCAGTTTTCATTTTATTTGGAAATACACCGGTTTGTATTGACTGATTACAGATGTGAGTTAGTGGTTTGGCTATACATTCAATAATGTTTTTAACTGTATACATGTCAATATCATGACAGTCTGTAGACCTTTTACTCTTAAGTTTTTTAACTGTGTCAATAATTTCATTTTCATCAGTCCCTCTTAAGAATATAGTTTCCTTCACATATATATCTTTACTTTCTACACCATCACTACAACCAGTATTTGGAATTTCTCCAGCTAGACAAGGACCAACATTGACAAAGTACTTATTGAAATCTTCGGCAACTGAGGTCATGTCATAAATTACTGTATCGTTTTTTGACAGAAAACTGTTTGGGTATTGTGCCTTTTCATTTCCTTTTTTAATAATGGTATTTAATACATTCCATGTATTTTTAATGTTATCCTCCAATAATTTGTTGTAATGATCCATTTTGCTACATCGTATTATCTTTGTTAGCTTGTTTTTGTATGACTTGTATTTTTTTTCAGCCTCGACTAATCCATTCTTTAAGAAGTCTTTATATAATTCATTTTTCATTTTACATGCATTTAATATTCCCTTAGTGATCCATGGTTTTTCAGCATATTTTTGTTTCACTATTTTCTTTACACGAGGACAATGTTTTTCATACAGCCCTGATAGAATATGTAGAAATGATTCATAGGCTTCATTTGCATCTTGCACATACACTTTGTTCCAGTCTTGTTTAGATAATTCTTCTTTAAAAGAAGTGTCTTGTAATTGTGACTTTTCTGGTGTCTTTTTTGATCCTAGTACAGTTCTGTATTGTTGCAAAGACTGGCAGGTGGTCACTTGTGTCATTGATTAATATTCCACTTATTACTTTCCTATCCATAACATTTGTGAATATGTTGTCAATGAGTGTAGCACTGTGTGATGTTATTCTGGTTGGTCGTGTGATTGTAGGATATAAACTGTTGCTATACATAGAATTAATAAATTCTGTAGTTGCATTGTGTTCTTGTGGGTTCAGCAAATCAATGTTAAAATCTCCACATACAAAGAGCATTTTCTTGCTGCTTGTGTAGTTATACAGTTCAGCTAGCTTTTTCTCAAATGTGTCAATACATGATCCTGGTTTTCTATACACGCAGCTTATCAGAAGGTTTTTAGATGTTTTCATTTCAATTTCTACTGTTATGCATTCCATAATGTTGTCTACAGCGAAAGACATATTACTGACAGATCTACTTTTGTAACTTGACTTGTCCGTGCTAATTAAACCTTCAAGAAAATGACACACAGGGATTTCAACACAATAATACAGGATCTCTCTGCATTGACAGTACAGGATGAGGGACCAGGGATAAGATATATATTATAAAATATATAATTTATATTATATTTACTAATTTAGAGGGGCTAGATAACACTGAAGTGCTGAAGTGTCAAAGTAATGTAGACGCTAACTCAACACTTCCTGAATGAAATGTCACATTGGTGGGTGTTTTAAAAAGAAGCCAGAACAAATGTTAGGAATGGGAGCCATTTTAAAACTCACTGAATTTGCATTATTGTGATTTTAACAATGACGGATCCAGCCTTTGTTTGACTTTGCGTGTCTAAAGCAGCAAAAGATGGAGTCTCGCACCGTTGAAGTGGTTACATGAAAAGGTGCAAAAGCTTTTTACAGTGTGGGCCAGGCCTCAAACCCCCAACATGTAATGAAAGATGATTGCGGCCTTTTCTCTCCTGTGGCCGCTCTGTGGACCTTCAGAGGGCAGCGTGCCCGGAGCATGGACTCTGATCACAGCTGCTGTGTGTAAGGTATCTGTACACCAGTACTCCCACACAAGGGACTTAGTCTGTAAGGTGAAAACAGACGATTCAGACATGGTAAACGTATACATGAAGCTTCAGAGGGCGTGTCTACATAGAGCAAATTACCTTCTTTTCGTCAAATGTACACTCGAGAAGATGTTCGTGTCAGCTCCATAGTTGTAGATTAATTAGTCATATTAAAATTGCCTGAAACTAAGAGAATGCTGCAAAGAGAGACATCTTTTTCACTGACATCACCATGGAGAAAAAAGGTGAAAACTTAAGATATGCACGTTTTACAGATCAGCTTCACACAATATAAGTACATTCTTAAGATTTCTCTGTGGCTGGAGATATCCGGATTTGTTTTGGGAGATTTAAAATGGAAAATGCCAGTAGATCCGGCAGCAATGATGAAGCTACAGCAAACTCAGTAATGACAGAGCTCTTGATCTACTTTCCTCAGCCGTCCCAGAAGATACGGCAGCTGGGAAATGCAAAGCAACGCATCTATTTTTTCGAGATGTAGTCCGTCTGTTCCCGCTCCCAAAAAACCTCCCCTGTGTCGTCCTCTAAAAAGCTTATCAGCATCCAGAGACGCCTCAGGCTTTGAGGCTCATTTGGTCTCGCTTCATACTCCACATTAAATGCAATTTATTAAATAATGAATCTCCTCTGCTCCTCAGACCGTGTGAACTCAGTCAATTCACTCAGCATTCAACCCAAAAAACAGTCCTTCAAGGTCACTCTCTGATCCTGGATGATTCAGATGGAATGTTCTCCACGTCAAAGCGACACCCAGGAAGTCAGATGAAAATATTGGTGAAATCCTGGGGCTGCCTGTTACAAGGACGATGTGAAGGCCGTGCTGCACTGTACCACTGCATGGGTATGTGTGGATATGCTACTTAATACGAAGAGCAAAAAAAAAAAGAATATACATGAATAAAAACAATTCTTGCAGATACATTATTCATGGTTTGTAGCTCCTAGGGGTTCCACATGAGTGACCACAGTTAGAGTTAGCGCCGGGTTTCGGCCAAACAAGATGCTGCTGAGTGTGGGGAGAGAGGGAGGGGTGTACGTGCGTACGTGGACAGGGAGGAAGACGCTTGGCAGCAGGATTTCTTGATGGCTTAAAAAGAAGAACATTTACTGAGAAAAGCAAAAGTGGGAATGTGAAGAGACACTTCTGAAACAGCACTGCCTCGCTAAAGGGAACACACTTAGGCCCAGCAGAGCAGGCGCACAATTTATCACACACACACACACACACACACACACACACACACAGGAGTGTAAACTTAACATATACTTGTCTAAAATTCTGTCTGTGCCTCCACGGCTACAGTGCAAACACTTTGCAGATACTTGGGGAGAAAAGCATCCCGCCACTGTTTAAAAATCCAACCGATAAAACAGAAAAGGTGGAGAAAACACAATTCATATGAGGTCATTCATTTCTTATTTCATCGTTTTTAGTTTTACCTTTAATTGTATTAACCTGTGTGAATCTGTGCTCTCCTGTTCTTCACTCTTACCCTGTTGCCGTTTGAACCACTGCATCTTATCTTATTTTATCTTGTGTATATTTTGACCTTTTTATCCCATGCTTTCCTAAAGCTCCTGAAAGAGTTAGCAATCCCACTAGAATATACTGTAAGTGTGTGTTTATAGATAGTAAGCTATGCAAATACTCTCCAGTCTCCAGATACCCCACAAACTCCAGACTGGGCCCACTAGCAAATAGAGGAGCTTCCCTTTACACACAAGGGCAAACACAAATACACACTTACACATCTGTGTCTGGGGAACCTGAGGAGGATTTGACCCGTCACCTCAATATAGAAGCAATGATACTGAAAACACTCGGGCACAGATTGAATGTGCCCCCAGAAGTCTTGGGACATGTCTCATATGTAAGTCTGAACAGTTTTTGAAATTCACTCAAATAAATACGCCAAAAATATGAGAAAAACCGAGCTTTCGGATATCAAATTAATTAAGACATATTGCCTGGTTTAGTTTAGCATGTTGAGAGTGCCAGGAAGTGGATTGTGATGAAAGGCAATATAAAGTCCGTACCCTGACAATCTGCCAACACGCCATAAATCCTGGTTTATCCTGAGCACAGGAAACTCTCAGATCGAGTTTCTTTTTAAGACGTTCAGGCCAGATATACAATCAGGGTTTCCCACCCATAGACTATACTTGGGCGGGCCGCCCAGGTATATTAACGGCCGCCCAAGTATATTTCGCGACCCATTTAGTTTTTTTTTATTATTTTTTTTTTTTTTTTTTCGTCCGTGACCACGACGCCATCTGCGATCGATTAACTTGTGGACAATGATCCCTCGCACTGATCTCGCCTCCTTCTGGCCTGTTAAGTGGCCTGCCTCACACAGGGTGACTGGCTGTCCCCATGATGTGGCCTGCCGACATGGCCACTGTCATACAGATCATAAATCAAAGCCCTTGATTGGTCTCTGTGTGTCATTCAAGCTCGGGATAAGCTCAGCTCAGGTGAGGTAAAGGACTCTCTGAGTGTTTAGATAGTTAACTTAGTCTAAGTTCTCAGTGGGTCTCAAACGGTGTGGTCACCAGTTATGTAAACACATATTAAGGTGAAAAAAGGTACACTTTTAAAACTTGTTGAGAGAAAACTAGTCTTTGCTGCTGCCTCAAAGAGGAGCAGGGGGGAGAGGAGGGAGACAGGAGAGGCTGATTCAGGAGCACAGACACACTCACAACTATAAATGAACCAAAAATAAATTAATAAAAAAGTTTCAGTGTCTTTTTCATATTGGAAATGGTATGTTATTGGTTATGGCCATGAATATATGATTATTGAAATGTAAACAGTTCTGTTTAATATAGGTGTTTCCATAGATCTCTATATTTTCCCCTCAAAATGCACCAGATTGATGTATTTAACTCAAAAATATGCCCCTGGACCCCCATAGAGGATTTGAGGTCGACCCCCACTAAAAATCACATGGATAGGTTCCTAAATACATTTATAAATAAATTTATTTTTTTAACAAAGTAACCCATTTCCATATGTTCATGTGTGGGTAGTAGTAGTAGATTTAAACTATAGGGCTATCATTATGGGCCCTGCCTGTACCTGTTCGCTCTGCCACCACGTGAAGGGTCTGCTAACAAGCGACCAACAGAAAGGTTAATGTTGTTGCACGTCACCTCACACACACACCACCACCACTACTGCTGCTCTTTCAGATATGTGGGAAACAGATCTGTGGGAAACACTGGCAGCTAATGGACCAGCACCAGAGGTGTTCCCATACACACAGGCATTGGAGCTGTTCTTCATGAAATCCCAGAAGGATGAAGTGCTCTGACAAACAGTGCCATCTTTGCGCAAAATGGTTATACAGGAATGAAAAGTTAATAAATAAACATGTTGTTAAAACTTCTTCTTTTTTTTTTCTTTTTTTTTCGGGTAAATTGCATAACTTAACTGTAATAAACCTTATGAAAGCAGGAAAATACTAAACTTATGTAATTTACTAATATGACATTATTCAAATTCTCACATAATATATTGCCTCATATGACAATATCAATATAATATGGATATATTGCCCAGCCTTACATTTAGTTCAAAGTCAGAGCATTTGCCCACCTCGGGATATTCGGTTCAAGTCCAACAAACAGAATGGTGTTTTTGTAAGCGGGAAGCTGTGGAACCTTTCCCTCTTGAAGTAGGAACATGCCTCATCTGCTTTGTATATTCGTGCTTGCTTGTGTCATCGCTGAAAGACAACACATCCACACAAAGTTATGTGTCTTGCTTCCTACAGGATCCACATATTGCGTAAGCCGGAGCATCTCAAGCTTTCCCCCGCCGCGCTCACTTGTCTCACCGCAGACAGCCGGGGCACGTCAGGTCTAGCGAGCGAGCGGCAAAGGCAAACAAGACGGAGACGCTGGAAACACAGTGCTGTCGTGTCACAACTTTCTGTGGAAATAAACACTTCAAATCACCCCCGCGAAAAAAAACATACAACCCGTTGAGCTGCTAAACAAAGCAGGCTGCTCATTCTGCTACACATCCTCCATCTTTTATCCCGTCCTGTCTTTCTACTTTCCCATTCTCCTTTTACCTCAATGCCTCTGATTCAAGAGAGGATCACTGGTTTTTCCCACTCAAGCTCTTCCTCCCCTGCATTTTTTTTATTTGGGGGTCTGCTTTGATGGCAGGGATGTGGTTGGATAGACACAACCAGTTAGGATGCAGCAGGGTAAAAATGAAGCCACTGAAATGGGAAAAGCGTCCTACAGCTAGGGGGTAGAGCCAGGGAAATAATGGTGGTAGAAAAGGTAGAAGAATATCAGCTTACAATAATATATATCTGATGCTAACTGGATATGCTGTGGAAAAATGCCATGAAACCACTGAAACTCTGTGGAAATGACTCATACAAATGTACTTATTCCTTAAATGTTTCCATCAATGATGTAATGACATCATACTGAAGGCCAGGCTTACGAGAAGTAATGCTGGCAAGCTGTCTCAGGACACTTTCCACATGTATGCAGAATAAAATAATTGTGTAAAGTGACATTTTTAGGCTGTGGGAGTGTGAGAAAGAAGAAATGATTTCATAAAGAAGCAAATAAATGGTTGGATACAGCACAGAGAAGAAAAGGCAGGAAGAAATTGAAGAGTGGGCGTTAATTCAAAAATATCCAGCATTACCACCAGCAGCTGCACTTTGTCCTACATTGCCTTTGCCAAAAACAAGCATTCACTCCTACATTATTTGAAAAGGAGGCCCCTTCAAGCTCATGAATAAACACCACCAAACAAACTGTCAAGGAAACTGGGAAAAAAACAGCAATAAACCAAAATTATTCTTTCCTTCCTCTCTCTGGTCAATCATACACCCACGCTTTGGGCACACTGAGACTCTCCTTGGTGAGACCAGATGCCTTCTTCCCTTCTTCCCTTGAAACCGTCTCCACCTCCTCCTCCCTGGTTAGATTTGGCTTAGCCCCTGATCCGTGAAGTGCCGTGGAATCTGCCAAACCAGGGCATGGTTGTCGGTGGCTGAAGCTGTGAGAGCAGCCATTGTTTCCTGTTGTCGCCCTGGCACCAAAAGGAAAGAGGTGCGCAAGGAAGAGAGGCCATGGAAGTAGGAGAGTCAGGGTTGATGGAGAGGGGTGAAACACGAGGGAGTAAAAAGGGGACCATATGGGGAGGCTGCGATGTCAACAAGGCACAAGCGTTCCCTCTGGAAAGAGAGCAAACTTTAGCACAAAAGGACCCCTTTGGAGCAGCCCCAACTTTGTACACCCCATGAGTGGAAGTCAAACTGAGCCATAAAGCATGATGAACCAGACGGGGAAAAGAGCCCTTCCATCAGCCTGCCAGGCAGCCAGATCTGCTGCAACAACACCCTCTTTCTCTGCGCCAAGCCTTGGCCCCTTAAACATTGAGCCATGCACACATTCTTCAGTGACATAATGCTTTTTTAAGCTATTGACCTCTTCAACTCCCCCACCCCTCCACCACTGCCTCCTCTTCACCCTTACTCAGATTTCCCCCTTTTGCCAATTACTATTTGAATATGAATACCAGCAGAGAGGTTGAGTGTTTGTTTTCGCTCCTGCGGTGGTGAGAAGTGAAGGAAGGAGGTCCGCGTGCTAGCTGACGTCAACGATCTTACGTCCCATTGATGTGCCGGCAGTAGGTGTTTGCTGAACGGCCTCTTGGGGCCATAAAAGCTGCCATAAAAATGAGCTACTACTCCCACCTCCCCCTCTTTCACCCCAGTGGAGCTGCTGCAACGCCCCAAGGGAGTTGCAGAGCTGGCAGGAGTCGAGGTCGGCAACAACTGCTGACTCTGTAGAGTCCGTGGAGTTCTCCTATTTGGAAAGAAACACCCTGATAGTGTCAGTGTCCACAGCAGATATAGGTTGGAGTTTCTGCCCACTGCCCCTCGTTGATGAGATGAGTCTGGTCAGATGCTCCACAGCCTGGGGGACCACCGAGTCATTCAGGAAGAGGGACAAATCCCCGGGGGCACTCGGACCAGCGGCAACCCCGCACTTCCCCTCCTTCCACACACGCACACACTCACACACGCACACACGCACACACACCTCTCATGCACCAACACACGCTAATCGCAACAATTCAGTAGCGAAAAGATAACAGGCATATAACCACAGCCTATTATACTCGCAGAACCCATATTCACTTGACCGAACACAGAGACAGGAAGGATGAACTTGGCCACATTGTTTGTACATACAATTGTTTGTAAATCAGAGCCTTGTATATCAAGAGCTAACTTAATTGTGTGGACTAACTTGGAAAAATACCTGTGACCGGACCAGAGGTTGCGCTAGACTTTTTCACTGGCCGTCATTTTGACGGACAGGATCGTAACATTTCCGTCAAAATTCAGTATTACCCGTCGGCCTTTACACTCTTGGGGGGGGGGGGGGGAGAAGAGAGAGAGAACTGTTAACCGGGTGGGAGAGCACGGTTGTGAACTGTCAACGGGGGTGTGGGGGGGGGGAGAGCACAGTCGTGAACCGTCAACGGGGGGCGGGGCGTGTTATGCATGCCCACTGCACCTCGCGGGAGTGCGCACAGCGTAAAGCCAAAACTCAGACATTTCAATGATTTGTACGGCAAAGTTGGGTTTGGAAACGGTATAATTTCCTTTTGGGCAGGCATGCTTAACACCGGAGCCTCGCTGCGGGGAAACTTTGGCGCTGTTCCGAGTTTGTTCTAATCTGTCAAAATGACGGACTGCTTTCAGATTTTTCCGTCATAAAATCCGTCATAGACGGAAAATATTCCGCAACCTCTGGACAGGACCACACCAATTAAGCCAAGTGCCTTTGATACATTGTAGACAGTCAATAAAGCCCTGTAGTGTAAGGCATCATTAGCATGCAATTATATATTTTTGGGCCACTTAAGGCACCACAACAAGCTAAAAAAAACAGCTAATTACTAGCTTTGCCTGTAATTAGGCCGTACAGCAGATTTAACAGCTTTTTTGCTGCACTTATCAGCCATGAGAACTGTGAGAATGAATCAGTAATGTTGCAGACATACTTTCAAATAATTTAAAGATAATTTATCCATGGTTAATATAAACATTTTGACGAGAGCAGCTTTAAAGATACAATGCCAATTGAAATCCAAATGTAGCAAGAAAACTCACAATTAGACATTTCCCTGACTTTCTTCCAGCAATAAACACCATCCAGACATTCATTACCTCAGCGAATTTGCTTTTAGAATGTGTGGGTTTTATATAAAGTGAGAGACAACAGACAAACAAACTGTGGTTCTCAGACTCAATCAGTTAATGCTTGTTGGATGAAAGGTACAAAAAGAAGGGGGCTGATGGCATAACCCTGCAGCATCTCAACTAGGGAATATTGGAATGATGGAGTTGGGAATGTTTGCCACTGAGATAGAGCAGAGATGTGCAAATGTTTTTTTATACTCTGTCTATTTGCTTTAAAAAAAAAAAGGACAGGTGCCAAAACTCAGTACTCTGTGCTCGCCAAACCTGCAGACAGCAGCCATATCTTCCCTCATCTCTCCTCAGCAGAGAATTTAATGAGAAGCCAATCACGTGTCTGTCCTGATCAACTCTTCTCGCCTCAGCCAGTCACAAACCTGTCTACTTTAATGGAGTTCACAAGGACCCAATCAGCATCTTTCTCTCGGCTCTCGTTCCCTTTCTGTTCTGCACTGTCAGAGTCGTCCAAGAACACTGCGGAGCTACTCACTTAACCGTCTGCCTGCAAACTTTCTACATCACTGTATCAGCACTAGTTAAGGATGAGAGGGAGAGAGTGACAGAGAGGGGTTTTACAATGTGTGCCCCTGTCTCTCTTATTCATTCTTTCCTCTAAAACATTTCCTGACAGTTCTGGGAAGGGAAGGGAGATTTGAAGCCTTGTTATTCTTCACTCTTTCAATTACTGTTACCGCTAGCACAACAAGCTTCCGGACCAGTGTTTTTCCACAGGGTGGGAGTGGGCAGGTTTTAATGGAGGAAATGATTCCGGGGGCTAGCTTACTGCTGTGCTAATACTCTGATCGATTTTCATTTTGGGGGAACCCTCCCAGCTGATCAATTTCTTTACAGAGGCTAGCCGGCAGCTGGCCTGGGTTTCAATGTGACACAACGTTTGAGTGGAGTTCATGTCCACCCCCCAGTTTGATCTTCTTCCCCCCCCCCCCCCCCACCCAGCCACTGCCCCAGCCACCACCTCTGAGGCCAGGGGCGGCTTGGCTGTGCTGGTAATCCCTCAATGAATGTGGGTCAGTGAGTCGAGCTTTGCCTTCGTCACTCAGCGAGGGGACAGACAGCGAGGTTGTGACCCCAGTCATCCTGCGTGCTCACACACACACACACACACACACACACACACACACACACACACACGGATGGATGAGCAGCCACACACCGACAAAACTCACACAGACGAAAACAAGCAGCAACACAAACTGAGAATAGGTTTGAGCAGATCTGAGATTAGGGAGCAGAAATGATTGAAAGATTAATGGAGTAGTTGACTGATGGAAAATAAATGAACAGATCTGATCAGCATGCTGTTTTAAAGCAAAAGGGACAAAATAGCTGGTTTTAATACAAGTCATTTAAAGATGTCCCTGTTGGGCGATAGGATTTTTTCAAAAATATAGTGGACCAAACATTTAATCGAGAACATCATCAATTCAGGCATTAGTCAAAGATTACAAATTGTCAGTAGATGCAGCCCTCGAGATTAGTGCAGTCAAAAATATTGTCCACTGATAAACAGCTGAGGCACGCATTAAAAACAGGACGTTTCTTAAACAGACAAGAGTATAAAAGATCAAAAGTTGCACTAACACCTAAAACTATATAATTTTTTTTATAGTTTAGCAAGCAAAAATACCAAAGATGTTGCTTCAACTTCTTATGAGGTCTTACAGGGTCTATATAACACTATTATGAACGGGATTTTGGACTGCCATTTGAAATATATCACCCTGCCCTTTAGGAACTTGTGATAGACATGTTTTCATTGTTTTGACCTATTTTAGATTATCAGACTTAACACAAAAGTTTATTTCTGTATTTCTGCAAGGCTGAAGCAAAATGAATACACGCACGAGACCAGAGAAAGACAAAGGGGATGTATATGTTGTAGGGGTCGACCGATTATCGAGGCCGATATTCCGCATTTTACAGATTATCGGTATCGGCCTTTTTTTTTTATTATCAAATTGCCGATACAACTTTGGCTCTGATGCGGCCGTTTCTCTGGCTGCGTCTCGCAGCGGAGAAAACTGTGACGCGCTGGGACGGCTGCTCGTGGAGCCTCACAGCAACTCTGCACCACAATCTGGTGCTGCTGAATTGGGACTACTAAATGAGTGAGACTCAAATATCAGAAGTTCAGAACAAGTTTTAATTTAATTTTTTACTTCATTTATGTTGAAAAGTTCATTAAACATAAAAAGGCATTTCAAAGAAGTTGTGTTATTCTACATTTTGACACCAAGATTTTCTGATTTTACTGCAAATGTATATCGGTTCGAAATATCGGTTATCGGTCTCCTTGATTACTAATAATCGGTATCGGCCTTGAAAAAGCCATATGGGTGGATCCCTAATAGGTTGCACAATAAGGTAAAGAAACGACGGTTTTCTCAAGGTAAAGGCATAAGTCTGTCACTTACACACACCAAAATATCAAAGAACCCTAATTAAGCTGCTCTGCATTCAAACGCATTATCCTCCATATCATTAACATTCCCCATCACAAGCTCTGGTACTTTATCCAAGAGAGAGCAGGCAATCATGAAATATTCATGATTTATTAATCTGACTACAGAAAAACAAACAATGGCAACCCGGGGAGTGTGACAGCCTCCTCTGCCAAACAGCGAGGCAGCAACATGAATGTTTGCTCCTCGCTCGGCACTCTACAAATCTCCAACAGGAGTCCACTATCGGGCGCCGCCTCTGCCGCACTGACATTCAGGTGAATGCTGGTATTCCCACTCATAAAAGTGTTTTACTGCGATAAGGTGGAGAGGAAGCGGTTGGTGGTTCTCTTCACTTGGCGCGGATCAGCTACTGCCTCTCATTCTGTGGCATTGTGTCAACCGCAGCGTCGTCATAAAAAAAAAAAAAAAAGGGAAAAGGAAAGGTGGCGGGGAGCCATCTCAAGACAAATCACATCGGTGTTTCTATGTCGTTCTTACAGAGAGGGGAAAGGAGGGAGAGAAATCTAAAAGAAACCAATGCAGAGGGTAGGAAGGAAAGGGGAAGCCAAAGGAAATAATGGGGGGGGGGGAATTGAGGATGGGAGGCAGGCTTTCTTCCTCTTTTCCTCCCTCTAAGCCACTCACGCTTTTGAGGATTTTCTCAAGTGGGAACATTTGTGCTGATGACACGGTTGTGAAATGAAAATGCCACGGCGCTTGGTTGATGTTACTGTCATTGACTCCTAATGGGAAAAATCCCACTGCACACGCACTTTTCTGGACCCTCCATTTCCTTCATCCCAACTCACGCAGACATATACCGCACACCATTATCACACCCACTTGCTCTTCCTCTTTGTTTCCCCCCCTTCCACACACTTTCAGGCAACGCAGACACATCTTATGCATCTACTCTCGACTTTGTCATTCTCTAAATCTCTTTCTACTTCTCTTCATTGCCCTTCCACTCTCTCTCTATTTTCAAGTCCCTCGGGTGACCTTGAGCAGCAGCTGCCAGTGAAGTAGCTAAAGTACAAAGTCAATAGGAGCCAACAAAACTGGTTATGTATTAAATGGGGGATGATGACGCTGCCGTTATCCAGCAAAAGACTTAACAAAGAGCAAATAAAAGGAATGTGCTGTCGGACTTTAATGGAACGCTCAATAGTAATAATGATGCGATTCAAGCTATTGATGCACTTTGGATTTTTTCAGGATAAGCTGCTTGCTGGTGTAAAAGAAAGTGTTGTTGTGCTTTGGAATGGCAGATGAATACAACAAGTTTAACAATCCATGCCTGAAGTGATTCATTCTTATGACAGGAAGTCGAACACATGTAACGTCCCATTTAAAGAGAAAGGAGAACTTTACTTCCCCCAACTGAAATCATAAAGTTCAATATAAAAATGTACCTAGTAAGAGGTCTGACAGGAGGGGAGGTTTAGTCACCACAAGGCATGGCAGCAAAATCTTGCAAACGTGAAATTGTTCAATTGTCGGGCCTGTAATAGCCTTTCACTGTCCTCTCCCAGGATCATTGTCGGCAGTGCTGAAAACTCAGTGGATAATGTAGCACTGAATGAGCCCTTTCATCAGCGCTTGGCCATGGAAGTGGACCAGAGTGACTCCAATTGAAAGCTATTGCAGCTAAGAAAATCAATTGAATAAATGTGGGGAGCATTGTGTGTGTGTGTGTGTGTGTGTGTGTGTGTGTGTGTGTGTGTGTGTGTGTGTGTGTGTGTGGGAGCCGGTTTGAGTACCTATCGGCTCCCAGTCGTCCCTCCTGCTGCTGCATTCCTTTGAAGAGAAGCATTCCTCTGTAAGGCAACGAGGTCAAAGGCCAGGCGGCCAGGAGGCAAAGGTGAGCCTGGATGTAGCACAGCTCTGCAACAACAGCCTTGGCATGGTGTAGGGGTGTGTTTTGGGTCGGTGGGTTGGTTCATATTGATTATAAACATCCGAGTAGATAAGACCAGGTGTTACCACGTCACTTCTTCTGCGTTTTAAAGTTATGCATCAGGCTACATTTAAAAAGCATCCAGGTATGTACATTAACTGTACAGCTAGCCGGCCTGCCTTGGCAGTGCTCCCTCCTCAGCCGATAACAGCTGTTCTGACATGTGTGTGCATTCCTGAGTCTGCAGCACAGCGTCCCCGCAAGGCACCGCTTGTCCGCCCCCAGCCCCTGGAAATTGAGCGCTAAGCCCGGCCGGCTACATATAGATCCATTTACCTGAGAGAGCCACGTCAGGGTTTTTAGCTGAGCACGGGCTGGCACCCAAACGACTTTAAATCAGATTAAAATGAAAGGCATCAGTTTGATTAAATATAAAACAGGCTTGTAAACCATAACAGGAAAAAAATGCTTTAAATGTATTGGTTGTAGCCCGATGCCAGAGTAGTGAGCAATCTAAAGAGTTTAAACTAAATACATTATTTTTAAAGCACAAAAAGGGTGACGGTGGTTCACAAATAAGTGTGGAAAGATACACAAGTAAAGCCAATGCATGCTAAATAGTAAATACTGTAAAAGTGTTGTGTACAAACAAAATTGGATTCATCAACTTTCAGCGGCGACACACATCAAATGCAATATCGATGCTGGAAGTGCAATGACTAACAGGCAGCGGTATTGATCAAATAAATCAACCGTGAAACACACTGCAGTGGAAAGAGTGAGCAGGGAAAGCTCGGTTCCCAGAACTCAATGAGATCAGCTGTGTCAATCAGCTGATTATGGCCCCCAGATGTGCCCTAGACAGAGGGGCCTCTGGGAAAACAAGGCCCCGATCCGCCTCAGAGCGGGGCAGAGGTGGGCTGTCCTGGGACGACTGGAATGTCAGATAATGGATGACACATCTCTCCAGGTGACACCGAGCCCAAGGCATCCAAGGAGAAAGCGATGGAGAGAATGAGTATGTGAGAGGTGGAAAAAGGGTGACAAATGGATAGACAAGTGCATGCTTGTAAACTTTTGTCAGAGCTCCCTCTTTGGCATTATGAGTTTGTCTGTGAAGGGGTTTTAGAGTTCATTTCAAGTTCAAGGAGTCATATCCTTCCTTAGCCCAACAAAACTGTGGTTCAAAATCTTTATCTTTTTCTGATTGATTGGAAATATGTGTAGGTTGAGGATCACTTTCCATATGCTCCCCATCCGTGCTTTCTCTTAACCTTGACATGGCGTGTGTATAGGTACACACACACCCACAAGGAACAATGTCGACAAGTGCCGTGATCACATGCCTGAGTTGATCCAGGCTTAACAAAAGCCATGGGATCCACAGGTTGATAAATGCAGATCAAACCACCGTCACTCACAGAGAAGTGAACCTGACAGTGAAGCTCACTACGTAATCCATATGTAAACATCAGAAGACACCGCTTGCTATATTAAAAACATACCAAGCATTCAAGTGCAGCTGTTGATCCTAGGGGGGAATCGTTTATCACCACCTTGACAAAACAGAGACCTCCGAAATTAGAGGTAATCAACTGTCCCTGGGGGCTAAGTGGAAAGGATGGCACTAACTCCTGGAAATGAAAGTGATAATTAACCCATTACGACTGATTTATTCGCAATAAATTGCTTCATATTTCAACCAAACTTGTTACACGCCACGGCGAACATAAAGACTCGCCCTGAAATGGGAAGCAGTGTTTTGTCATGACAAGGTCCCCAGAACGGATACTCATTTCCGAGCAAAAAAAGATCACTGTTGACTTTCACTTAATTTGCACTAAGTACAGGGTGCAAATCAAACATGTCCCTGCATATCCTAGGCTGCACTGTTCCCATGGAGGGGAGCTGGAAGGTGGTGGAGGTGGAGGAGGAGGGTGAATTCCTTCATAGGAAAGGAGGGAGGGATGGGAGGCTGGGGGGTGTCCGGGGAGCTAATAGACTGGCTGGAGAGCTTTTACTTCATGCTTGAAAGGGAGCACGGGAGGGTAAAACCAGTCATGTAGTGGTACATAAAAAGGTTGGTTAACTATGACCTGCAGTTGGAGATCTTTACAAGGCTGATAGTGAACCTGTTGTTGGTGGGAAATAAAAGTCTACATTTCAATAAGGGGTTGCTACTGGTTACCTATTTTCAGTAAGAAAGGAGAGAATTTAAGGAAAATGGGTCCATACAAATTCATCTAAATGCACATACTGTGAACCAAAGAGTGAGAACCCAGGGGGATGTGAGTGACAGCTCAAAGCAGCCATTATACATACAAGTTTAAAAACATCAAAATACACTTTTTCCCCCATAAAACCTTCTCACTTTGTGTAACTTACTTGTCATACTCTGCGTTGTCCTTGTCACACCGCGCGTCCTTGTGTTTCTGCCAGTCTTTGCCATGTTTGCAGGTGGTGAGCAGCACCACATCCTCTGCGTTGTGGACGTGATGTAAGGCATTCCTGGTGTCCGAACCGATACCTGTCAGGTAACGCTTCCCTTTGAACACCAGCATGTATTTTCTGAAAGGCGGGATTGTGTTGTACTTGAGGAAGCCCCTCTCTCCGCCGGTCCTCAGGTGCTCCTTGGAGAAGAGGGGGATGGACACGTCGAAGTGGGGCCTGAAGTTCTCGGTGCTGATGCTGGCCTTGGCCAACATGGCCTGGCCGATGTCAAAGCCCAAGTCTTCCGTATAGTCCGGCCACGTCCCCGAGTACAAGTTAAATATGAGGTGGTTCCTGCCGTCGTTCCACAGAGGCAGGTTCTGGACCTTGGTCTTCAGGTTGTGGACGTATTGCGGGGACAGCTGGTCCCGGTCCAGAGTGTCCAGGCTCAGGATGAACAGACACGCCTGTCCAGGGTCTGAGGTGTAAAACCTGGACCCTTCAATGGTTGATAAAATAATCTGATAACTCTCTGAGATCTTCTCCCCCTTCTGCTGCGGGTAAACATAAACTTTGAATCCGCTCTTCTGACACTGCGAGAAATCAAAGCATGAATCCATGCGGCACCGTTTGCCTTTGTAAACACTCGTGTTGACGTCCCTCTTCTGCCTCGGAGATATGTGCAGGTTGTACTCCTCGGTGTCCGTCTGATCCAGCGGCAGGAAAAGGTGTAAAGGGTCCGAGAAGTGGGGCCAGGGCTGATCGGGCCGGTACCCATGTCGGCTGCGGTCATGCCGGCTCCTGCTCGCCGCTGGAAGTGTAACCCCTCCGAGGTAGAAGAGAAGCACCAGACTTGCACCAGCGGAGAGCAGGATCAGGTAGCGTTTTTTGGCCTGCATGTGTCCTGGGAGCAGGGGCGAGTTGTGAAGGAATAAGAAATGTAAAGTGGCCCGAAGTTAGGCTCTCACCAACCCCGGCTACACCGCTCCATCCTCCGGCAGCCTCCAAGGATCCCCAACCCCCCTTCTGCGTATTCGGTTCCCAAATCCAGCAATTGATCCAGTGCATGTGGGCGATTTTAAAAGTAGTGTCCCGTTCTCCCTCTTCTGTAGAGTTTCACCATATCGCACAGCGCCTACAGCGGGGCTGAGCTGCCTGAAACAGCTCCGTGCTGCCTGGACCCTCGGACACAATCACATGCAGCCACTCTCTTCCGCGGCGCTTCCTCTCACCCTCATTCAGGCTGGCTGTGTGGGGGTTTTTCAAAGGGTAAAGCAGTCCGGCAGCCGCCTGGGAACTCTCTTTCCCCGGGTGTAAAGCGGCAGGGGTCCCCGAGGCTCTCCCAGACGGATAGGTATACCCCGGTTTAGATAAACTCGGTAGCACCAAGGAGTGTAAAAACCAGTCGGTGTGGCTGCTGTGCTTGAATCCAAATGCCTCCTGGTGAATTCGTCCTATTCCCCCTGTTTTACCACTCCATAGTCCCGTGTGAAGAGAGGGAAAAAAACCGGGGGAAGCTTCGAAGCGCAGGAGCAGCTCAGCGGTACAACTGTAACCTGACGAATCCCTGCATTTCCCTTCTTATTTATTACAACCTCCACACACAGCCTCGCTCTCGCTGAATAAAAACCTCACCGGCGGGCAGCAGGCGAAGTTATCCGGTTGACACGAGAGGAAAAAAACGCTCACCTCAGACCGGGTAAATAGCTGAGAAAATGTTCAAAAAGACGGGATTCCGTGATCCTAGTGTCCAATTACCGAGTGCTCAATTGTCCCGATTGTTAGTCGGTAACATTCCAATCCCGACACGACGGCAGCTGACGTGACGTCCTATCGATGCACTCCGGCGCCGCTGATTGGTCCGTCTGTGGGAACGGAAGAGGCGGGATTTAGGGAAATACACCCATTCATAACCGGAGTCCTCCGCATGTGCAAATTATCTAATTGTAAAGCCTGTGGAAGTTGTTTGGAAATGTGCCGTGAGAGCAAAATGCATCCTCACTTAGTAAAGAGTCCCACTGAGAAGTTATATTATGGTAGTATTCAGTCTCATGTTTGCACTCAATCAAGTCAAGAAACGTTTTTGATTTATTATGTCTGCCTATTATTGATGCATGCTTTGTTGCTTTAATTTGTGTATTATGTTTGTGTTTGACTTTATAATTGTATTTTAATGGTAATATATATATTTTTTTTTTAAAGAACTATGCTCTATAAATTGTCTTGACTTTAAGTATAAAAAGACACCCTTTTCCACTATCCCTTTAACCTTAATGTGTCCAATGTTGATATAATAGCCATAAATATTAAAGCATTAAAGCAAACACATTACATAAATGTATTTTTTTAAGGCAAAGCATGCTGGCTGATTTAATATTCAGCCCCATCTGCGGGTTACATATGTACCCCAGGTTTTTAGATTTACATTTTTTATTTATTAATAACCGCAAAAGGCATAGTAAGGCATATTTTGAATTGAACATTATTATATAAAACTCACATGTGGAAATCATTTTCCGTTCCATTTTCTTTCTTGCTTTCAATCAACTCACTAAAGGCACAGTTTGAGTCAATTTCCTTTCATATTAAGCTCCCCGGTAGAATATCATTACTTATTGATCTGTTTTTCTTAAAGCTTATTATCTCATACAGTGAAACATCTTGCCAACAGACAGTTTTTTGACAGAAATCCAAAACAACTAATCCACAATCCTGACAGGGAAAAGAAAACCAAACGCCACGTAAGAAATATAATCCCTGAGCAATTTTAACAAGTTGTAACACTGGTATCGCCTAGAGGACTCAGCATCTGTTCAAAAGAATGATCTCATAGTTAATTTGTACCATAAACGTACACAGTAAAATAGTTAAGACATGAAGGCATTTAATGAAAACAACTTGTTGGAAGTCCTCCCCATACTAAAGTGTTCTTGTATGCACAAAGAAAAAGTCACACAGCATAGACGACCCCCTTGACAAGGAAATGAATAGCAGTGGAGCGGCTGTCGCTAAGTGTCATCATGCCCCATAAACCCGCATAATCCTGCCTGCTGCCATTTGGTGGCAAAACACTCCGGCTGGGTGAAGAGGCCATCCTCATTTTTTATCGGCCAATTAGCTCAGAAGAGGGGGACTAATTAGCGGGGCTGGCTGGGAGACAGGCCAGGATGGTTGGCCGGCGCTCATTGTCGGAATATGCTGGTGATGAAGAGGTCTGGGTGCTGTTCCAGAGGGCTGCTCCAGTCTCCGTGGTTGTCCGATGTCAAGAAATCCATATAAAAAGTTGTTAAGACTGCAAGGAAAACATACTTCTTGTTTTTCAGCCCATAATAAGCTCTATACCCTTATATTTTCTCCTTTTCACACAAGACTCTCTGCACTCTAGCAATGCCACACATTTTACCACCACTGTCTCTCTTTGGAGAATCAAGTTGTTGTTTATGCCTGGGGGATTTGCTTCTTAATTGCTTACAACTCTAATGGGAATACTGCAGTTGCTAAATGACACTTGAAACCAGGATTGTGTTAACAGGAGAAGATGTTGTAATCTAAATAGAGTTGTTCTTTCCTAAAATGGTGTGTCTCTTGTTAATTTAGTGCGGGTTGTTCACATCATTAAGCCTTTGTGTGAGTGCAGGTGAAACACGGTGGAGCAGAGACTGCAGTGTTAAGTGCTGCACCATCAAAGCCCCCCCTGTTCATCCCCTGTGTATCCCCACTGCTTTGGAACATTTTGGAGCTGTGTGGTCTCTGCATGACAGCGGTAAGGACTGGGAGTCGTTCCAGGGAGCATCGCCTCACTCCCTGCCTTCATCCTTCCTTGTGTACACTTCTAATATTTCCACCCCCTGAAAAATCCCCTCTTCAATCACAGTTTGGATGCCCTCCTTCTCATGACTGTAGCCGGTCTGAGATATGAGAAGATGAGAAAGCCTTGCTAGCTGTGAAATAAATAAAAAGGTGGATTTGGAAGAATCAGATTCTTTTTATCGGATGACACACAGGGTTCAAATTCGACCAAGTGACAAAATACTACACAAAGGGGAAAAAGTTAATGCTCTGCGATCAAAGGGATCATTAGTTTTCTTTGATATGAAGTTCAAATATTTACCAGTGCCAATGTGTAAGGTAAACGTTCAAATAAATCTAGTAAGATGACTTAAACTCATATCTTACTTTTGTATTGCCCCAGTTTTTACCTCTCATGTATTGTCATTACATTTGAGCCACAAAGCTATCCATTACCTTTGCAGAAAAACACATTCTTAGTGACCTTTGAAAAGCCCAGAAGGTCGTCCCATAACACTCACTACTGTTTGAAGGTATTTCAATTTTCCTCAAGAGTTTTAAAACCATCTGGATAAAAGAGTATAATGTCTGTTGTGCAATAACAACACATTCAGCTTTTTCCCTAAATTGCTCCTTTTGTTCCTCTCCCAAACTTTTCACAGGATGACCCCTAGCTAAACTTTCACAAAATTAATACAAATAAGAAGTTATTTCTCTCCTTGTTTCATACAAAATGGTGGCTTATATATTGCTTGTGTCTTTTCCAGATGGTTAGAGGATTCTTTGAGGTTTCTGGATATGGCTTTATTAAAGTTTATATTATGAATTGGATGCTCATGCTTTGCTCTGCAACTCAAATGTAATGGTGATGAATGAGTGGCTCAGACTCTGTGGCTAATACAGTTAAGCTTTTGTGTTACTTGTTTTTGCTTAACTTGTTTTTTATTAAATGATTTTTTATCACATCTCGATTATTATTATTTTAGTTTATAACGTCAAAGTTAAAAAATTAAAATGTAGATATCAAAGGAACACAATTCTTTATATTTGGTTAATGGATACATGGACTTACAGTAGGTGACTTCTTCACTCTATGCTGACCTGCACTCCAGAGAGCCAAAAAAATGCAGTAATCTAAATAGTTTTATATGTCCTTAAAGACCTGGATTACCTGTTGACTTCCTATTTTCCTCCCGTTGACGCATGTGAAGCATTTCCCCTTAGCGACGGCCGGCAGCCATGATAAAGACTTGCAAATTCAGGCCACGGTAAACAAATACCCATGGCTGGAAAGTAATCTGTGGGTTCAGGGAGTTTCAGGCAAGAGGAAGACAAAACAGCCTTTGAGAGTCTTCAGGCTGCTGCTGATCAGTCGCTGATAAACTCCCCTCTGGATGATGTAACAAGCTGGGCTCCTGCTAACACAAAGGGCATGTGTGTGCGAGTGTATCAAGGTGTGCACAGGCACTCATGCCCACATTCTGCTTCTCATGGGTGCTGTGTACGTCTGGCTCCATGCACCTGGCTTGGTTATGCACTTGAGACTCTGGAAGTCGTGTGAATAACCAGTCGCAAATCCGCCAGGGTTTATACTTTTAAAAGTCTTGTGAAGTTCCTCCTAAAACCTGAGAATAGTACGCCATCAGAGTTTCATCTTGGCTTCACGGTCTCACAGGGAGTGTGCTCCTCCTTTCTGACAACACGTTGTTTATTTCGGAAGACTCGTAAAGCAACACAAACAAGTAAATTATTCATTTCATTCTTGTCACCTTTTCTTTTACATAATGTGTCCCCTCTGTGTAAAGAGATTCTGAAAGTTTCAGGAAAAAAGATTCCCTCTCTTTATGTCTATATATAATATAAAAACCTGTCTGAAAATGAGCTGAACAGATTTTGGCCACTTTATGATGTCATAACGATTTTTGGCTTGTGTAACCATTAGCCAATCACCAACCAAGGTAACCCCCCTGCACCTTATCACCTGAATCTCCTCCTAGAGCATAATAGGAAACCTTTAAGAGAATAAAGGTTGATAAAGAATGGAAATATAAACATATTGTAATGAAATGGAGGTCAACACAACGACCAGGTCTCTACCTGAGGCAATGAATTAATTCCATACAGTTCTCAAAGCTGACAAACTGTAGCTTTGTAACAGTGACAAACAGGGCAGAAGTTTAGCTTCAAGAGCAAAGTGACTGATGCAGACGTGGTAAGTGAGTGGGAGCCAATCTGGACTTGGACTTTGCGTCCTCTGACTGGCAGCCCTACGGATGGCTTCAGGCTACTGAATGCTAAATGGTGTAGCATTGGCTATCCTTTGACAGTGCGGCTCACTCCGTGTGTGGGATGCTTAGTGATCTGCCCATTCTTTATTTATTTAAAGTGACCTTTCGACTCCCAAGCCGAGATTGCTTTGGGCAAACTGCGCTGGGTTTAAATGTTCGGGGTTGTGGGAGGGAGGCCATGGTTTGTTGCCAGGGCCCTGAGCGAACTGAGCTGAAACTTTACCATTTTAACCCCGGAATTGGGAAGTCCCAGCTGGCAGACAGCAGCAAATGAAGCGTTTCAGGTTAGATGTGGTGATAGGTTTTTGTCCTCATTAAAGCAGAAATCCCTGCCACTGCCTGCTCATCTGTATTCCATCGCAATTCATTCGAGGTGGATTTTGATTTGGGGGGATTTAGATGGTGTAAAGCCACTGAAGCCAGGAGGAAAAACGAATGCGTTGTAATTTCTTCTTACGCAAAGCCCTGAAAGAGTAACTTTACATGTCCTCACTCACTTTCCAACTTTGTGATTAAAGACACATCTTGGCTGAACAACGTGAGAGTATCCCTGCTGGTATAAAAGGTTGTAGAGCACATCCCATAAAACACCTATTCTTAAGCACACTTATAGCTGAATGTGCCAATCACTTGGGCCACTCTTTAGGGATCTGAAACATAATGAGTGTCATTAAATCTACCGTGCTGATATTAAATCAGTATCAGTCAAAAGGACTCATGCCGGTATCATTGCTTCAGAAAGTGCTGATGCTGCTGTGCCAGTACGATAGGATTTTGCATCCATTCAGAGATTCTCTAATTCCCTTAGGGACTATACTGCACAGTAATCCACTTAATTTACAATTACCCATGCAATCCACACTTATATGGAATGATAAATGGACTGAAGTAATCCCACTGCTGGAGCCGGCGAGCCTGGAAATCATACCATATACCCTCTATATGATCTGTTTCCCATTCTTCGTTTGTATCCACATGTACAGCATGTTGTCATATATATGAAGCCCTCTCAGTTTTAGAAGCTCAAGCATGCACACACATATTTGAAGATATATATCCTGCACATATGCCTCGCCGCGCCTGCATACTGTATGAATCTCCTCCCTGACTTTGAGGAGATGCAGGGGTAAAGCCTGGCTGTGCAGGGTGAATGTTAATGTTTTAACTCCCCTGCCAAAGATCAGAGCTCTCCTCAGCCCTTTGAACCCTAACCCACTTTTCACTGTACCAACCTCTGGTGTCGCCACATTCGTGCTGCGGGCTGCTGGGTATTTGGTATGGAGTAAGGATTTATTGGCACAAGGATTGAGAGATTGGTCCAACACCGGTGGTTGTGATGCTTTGAGCGTCAGGGTTCTGCTCTGGGGAAAGAAAACCTACATTTGTAACGCTTATAACAAAAAATCCATCTTTGGCTGAAAGCCCTTCTCACCAGAATGTCATGTGACTTTCTTGACATTTCTACATAGTATTGTTTTCGATTCATATTTCTGATATGAACAGCCTTTAGAAAACATAATTTGTCATAAGCCCTAGCCGTTCATGGGTTAATCGCCTGACAAAAGAGGCGAATCCATGTGTGAATCAAGCGTCTGTGGTGAGTTCAGACATGTCTGTTACAACAACACGACAGAGTGCTGTTCTGCTCGTAAATGTTCGCAAGACCTACTCATCAAGTAATCGCTTAACATTATTTAGATCACAAAGGTTTCAGTTTCTAATGGCAGCACCTGGAGCGTAATGAAAATTGAGTCATAGATGGCATTACGTTACAGAAGCCTGCCAGTACATGGAGTGGTGAAATTGAATCAGGCTGATGTTTACCAGGTATACATACGCCTTTAATGTCTTGTTCACCATCTTAGTTTAGGGAGTTAGCATGCTTTGCTAATGAGCACTAAATACAAAGTGAGCAGAGGCTAATGGGAATAGCTTTGAATGTATGTATAGTTTTTTTGATCTGATGATGAGAATTTTTTTTAACATCATTGTAAAAACTCAGGTATCTCCAGAAACTACAGTTTATTAGGTAAACATGATTTTTGATTCCATAACTTTGTATAATATATTGACCTAAAACCACTCATTTTAACCTCATGGTGGTGCTAGAGAAAAAAGTCTTTGTCCTCGGTTGACCGTAAACATTTCCTGGCAATTAAGCATTTTTTATCTCATCCTTGGGATGAATTTTCCCCAACATTTTCTAGTATTTTTCTCCATATTATATAAGGCATATCTATCTTTAATCTTATTCTCTATCATTCTCTCCCTGTGCCCAGCTTGCGGAGGGTGCTTCATTTTCCGTAGGGAGCCTCATCTGAAGCAAATGCGGCGCACCTACAGTTTGACCCCTAGATTCCACCGGGTCCGTCTGCGCCGTGTTACGGCCGCGTCCACACGGCGGCGTGCGTTGAAGCTTCAAAAGTAGAGCAATGTTCTACTTTTAAAGCTTCTACGGAAGCGTCAGCCAATCAAATCATATGCTGGTACAAGCTCTTGCCAATCAAACCGCGTGCTTGTGTGTCCGGGGTGGGAGATTCATGTGAATGGTTGTTGGTCGAGTTTCAGATACGCCCGCCGGCAAGCTTCAACGCACGGTGCCGTGTGGATGCTGCGTTACGGCTGCGTTACGGCTACGCCGCGGCGTTCACAGTAATCGCGGCCACTCTAGTCAATGGTTGCTATTCCACCAGATGCGCCGCGTTACGGCTAGAACGGCCCGTCCACACGGCGGCGTGCGTTGAAGCTTCAACGCGGTGACGTCACGCTTTGCCGAACTGCAATGTGGTTCCGTCGCTTCGCTTTGCTCGCATTGCTCACTTCAAAAGTTGAGCAATGTTCAACTATTGAAGCTTCAATGGAAGCGTCAGCCAATCAAAACATATGCCAGTACAAGCTCTAGCCAATCAAACCGCGTGCTTGTGTGTCCGGGGCGGGAGATTCATGTGATTGGTTGTTGGTCGAGTTTCAGAAACGCCCGCCGGCAAGCTTCAACACACGCCGCCGTGTGGGTGCTGCGGAAGAATCCCAGAAGCATCCCAGAAGCGTCTCGGTGCTGGGCTCCGCTAAAAATAGGATGCAAGTCTATTTTTGATGCGACGCGACGCAAGGCATTGCATAGCGCCGGGCAGGAAGTGGACCGGTCAGAGCATCCAGTCAATCCCCCAAATAAACTAATTTTGCAGACCCTATCCCTCCGTAGTCTTTCAAGTAGGAGGAGACATGCCAGCGTTCTCCTCCGGTTTACAGGCACTGTGTAAATTATATAGAATAATTATGATGATGATGATATTTTTTTACGACTAAAATACAGCAACACAGCTTTGATTAATGTCGTTTATAACTGGAATATAGCCTGTCCAGGAGATATGCCCAAATCAACCAAAACTGCGAGCCGGCACGTAAGACACTCCGCTCCTGAAACGCGCCCGGTGGGTTATGATGCTGGAGGAGGTCGGACCAAAACCGCGGCGCAGACGGACTCGGTGGAATCCCGGGGTAAGCGTGCCACAGTTTCGCCGCTGTGAGGCTCCACTAGCAGCCCCCCCGCCGTTGACGCTCGCGACACAGAGGGCCTCATCATGTAACTTTGTGTGAGGCCACATATTGGCCAGGGGCGGCCCTGCTCCTGTCTCTGATTCACCTTTGTCTTTCAATTCTCTCATTTTACACCTCCCTCACACATTTGATTGGCCCTTATTTTTAGTTTCTTGTCAAAGATACGCAAATCAATCTCCTTCTTTCACTTTTTAATCACTGGCTCTTTTTCTTGTTCCTTCTTTCTCTCTGACTTAACCTCTCTGACCCTTTGACTCAGTCAATTGCACTCCCCATAACTATTCGCTCCCTCTGCTTTGATTCACACATTTTAATTGCCCATTTCCCCATCTCCGGAATTAATGAAATCTTTATTCATACAAAGATTTATTAATATTTAGAGTGATAAGAGGGGAATACTGAGAAGGAAACAGGAAACGAACACAATATACTTTTGCTGAACAACAGATGTTGATAGCAAGGATTACCCTATGGCCAAAAAGCTCAATCACTTTTACTAACAGGGAATACATCTGCAAAATCACTCTCAACAAAATCAAATGAGAAACACATTTTCTCCCTCTGTTCCGAGTATCATTTGCAGCCCAAAGCCTTTGAGAGAGAGGCTGTGAAGGAAACACAGATCAAAGCCTTCTCCCTCGCCCTCTCTCGCAGCAGTCCTTATGCAGGGAACGACAGATCTGGGTGACGAGTTGACGTCGGAGAAAATGATGCAGGGAAAAAGGTTAGAATGACATGTGAGGACATGTTATGACTGCTGCCTTGACTCGACAGTGCAGGGTTAATTATGGATGGCCTCCTCTGTTGGCAAGGGCTGAACTAAGTCGCAGTGACGACTGAGGCCCGGCTGCCTTCTGGCTGTGTGCATTAGGCTCCTCTTATGTTTTATTACTGCTGGAGGTTGCATTGGGCTGGTGGAGTTTCACTTAGGATTTGAAACGAGCTTTCTGACAAGAACAGTTTCAGCTGATGTTTTATGGCTGACCCATTTTACTTGTGGGTTATTAGCAAAACAGGAGGAGAGCAGATGTTTGAGCGAACATGTTCTTGATATGGAAGGAATGTTTCTTGTCTTCAAAGATTTCTGAGCATGTGTATGCACTTGAACATAACATTGTTAGCTTAAAGCTAATGCTATTAGCATGCCTGTGAGTTGGAATCTTAAGAATGTAAAAGGGAATGTGAATATGACTGCTATAATGTCTGTAATGTTTAAGTAATTTCTATGATATTTATGTATTGGCTGTAGCCATGTGATTTCATAAATGATGCAGAAACTTAGGGGCATGAGGGGGATGGCCAGGAACTAGGCTTAACGTTTTTATCAGTATCAGATTTAGAAATTATTTTTACACTCAAACGGGATTTGCTTTACTGAATAATGATGCATACATAAACAAAGCAAAATTAATTATAATATGAGCAACAACAAAACAAAAAAAAAAAGTTTTAAAAACTATTATACAACATAGACAAACACAAATAAATATAAATATTATATCTGAGTTAAAAGTGGAAAAGCTTTGCAGTTTTAAAGTGGTAGTATTGTGCAGTAATTGGAAAAATAGTGCGAGGAATTTGACCAATGTTCACAATGTAAAGAATGAGGAAGCGCAGAGGGTACAGAGATATAGTCACAAAAATGATGTGTTAATAAAATGCATAGTGTCCATGGGAGGAGATAAGAGTATGTATCTGTCTGAGGGGGTCTCGGGCCTTGTTAATGAGGGCAGTAGCTGTCGGGTAGAAATGTTAAAGTTGAGATTTATTAGAATGAATGACCTTGGTGATAGAAAGTAACTGAAGGTGCTGAAAAAAGGCATAAATAGCGGATATGGACAGAAATCACGCTTTACAATACATGCTGAATGGAACGATACAATTTATGAAAGTAAAAAAATAAAGATCCATTTCATAAACTTGTTCTAAGAAAAAGCAATTTCCCTTCTGTTCTTCATCTGATCCATTTCTGCTGTGCATGTTCAATCAATCAAAGATGACAGGCTGACATTACTGGCCCATCAGCGGAGCTGCATTGATCTGTTAAAAGATGTCAGGCTTCTGTGGTTTGTAAATGTGTGTCTGAAGGATCTGTTGTGTTTTCACATCATTGTTGAGGCGCTGCAGATTCATACCCACTTGATTGCCCGCATGCCACAATTAGCTTGGTCAGGCCAACACGCAACATGCTCTGAAGTGCTTCTGCCTGAGTGTATCTATTTAAGAGACCTTGTTTATTCAGAGGGGTATAAAGTGATGTCAGCAGGAAACAGGGCTGAAACATGTAGTCGATAGACTGTCCTGACCTGGCGAGGGGACAGTTGCTCAAGCCAGAAAAGTACTGGATTTGTCTCCATTGTCGACAGTCTGAGGAGTAATTTCACTGCTGCGTCTATGTTTGGGGAAATGGGGGGTCTTTTTTGCTTTGTCATGGGGAATGCGATGATTCATGCCTAACATCTGGCCTCATTAATCATTTATTTCAGGTCTGGATGTTGAGGGAATACTTTTCTCTTTTCATCATATTCTCTCCGTTTCTTTCTTCCTCTTTTTTTGTATCCCCCCCCCCCCCCCCCCCTCTGTTATCTGTTGATGTTGTGGCATGCCTCATCACCCATATCGCTCCTCCCTCCTCATTTGCTCCCTAATTTGTTTAGATGGCCTGAGAAAAGAGTGGGATGAAAGTGACTAAGGTGTGGAGGAAGGGAAAAAAGGGAGGAGAGAGTGTGGGAAGGAAACAAAAAGAGCACGGTTGTAAATCAAGTGTAAAGAAATCTGTGAAACATTTAGGGAGTTCCTCATTACTCCCTGAGCTCTGAGTGAATGCAGTGACACATCCTCAGTAATGGCACATGCTACAGTGCCTGGGGCTAACCAACACAGTGATAAGAACAACATTTTCCATTCACTGTGATGTCAAAGCCCCCACACGCCAGACACCAAATATTTACAGGGAACGGAAATTGCTGCTTTCTGAATAACTTCCCATGACCGCTGTCGTGTAAACTGACATGTTTGTTAGTCTTTATTACGTTTTACCGCTCAACGGGAAATCCTATGGGATGTGCTGTTCATAAAGTTGACAGAGAGAGATTTACTGTGTATAATATTAGTAGCATCAAAAGATGAAACTGGGGATCACATTGAAGAAATAAAGCAGGAACAGATCAAAAGGTCTTGTTGTGTTCAACTTAAACTGTATGAACCTTGTCTGAGTGTCAGCACATCACATCAAAAAAACATCTCCTTCCTGACCTCAGAAGCAGTAGTTATACTCAAATGTATACATGTAAAGCTAACTCAATGCTCACATATTGGTTTTTTTCTGGGGTTAATCACAACAGTGTCTTTCAGGGGATGGAGTTTGCTTTGTTGTCATGGAGATGCAGTAGGATACATGTCCATGACAACTGAGCAAAGCCATCAGCTAAATAAGAGCATAAAGATGTGGTTGAAAGATCGGGGAAAGAATGTGTAAGCGGACCTTGAGTTACGATTATTTAAAAATCAGATGAAATTAAGTTAACAAAGTTTCGTGATGCCTTTGTTATGTGACTTGTAAAACAACATGAAGCAAATAAACCTTGGCGAAGAAGTCAGAGCCAAACTGACAAAGCAGCATGCCCAGCATGTTTTTAAATGTGGCACTTTTTTTTAAAATAAAAGCACTTGCAAGTAAGAGATAACTTATTCATCTTAAGAATATGCATATTCTAAATAAAGTATAACTAAAGACTCGCAGCACCATCAGAATATAATTAACATCTCCTAGATACACTCAGAGAACAGAGAAATGTACTAACAGGTATGTCTTTCAAAAGGCCAATTCATTAAGACGGAAGTACGGGGGCCACAGAGCAGGCTAAGTAAACAGCTGATAATGTAATAAGGTCTGATAAGGTGGTTTACACACTTCCTGCATCAGGTTTATGGCTGGAAAAACCCAAATGGTGTTACAACCGCAGTTTTCTACCAGATGTTTGCCAGATGGTAGCATGGTAGCTATCTGAACGCATCAGTATCCATGTACAGAGTCATAGATCTTTTTATTACGTTGAGCGCTTGAACAAAACAGTCAGAGAATAGCATGTAGGTATTCTACAGAGAAGCTCCTCAGGATGCAAATAATACAATGTTAATTACATTAAGCTGACTCTTTACCCAAAGCGACTTAATAATGTTTCTGTTTCTTCTTCTTCTTCTTCTTCTTCTTCTTCTTCTTCTTCTTCTTCTTCTTCTTCTTCTTCTTCTTCTTCTTCTTCTTCTTCTTCTTCTTCTTCTTCTTCTTCTTCTTCTTCTTCTTCTTCTTCTTCTTCTTCTTCTTCTTCTTCTTCTTCTTCTTCTTCTTCTTCTTCTTCTTCTTCTTCTTCTTCTTCTTCTTCAATTGTACCACATGATCTTAATTAAATGTAAAGGCTGCTTGTCTACCTTGCTCTAAAGGTAGATGTTTAAAGTTTATTCTTGATCTTACTTTTCTACGTGGACATTGCTGTGTTGTTTCCTTAACTGCTGTTTCCCAGGTCACGAATGAACTTTGAACTTGTTTTTCTTGAACACTGCCTGCCACTGCTATTATAATCACCAGGTCTTCATCCGTCCATTTCATATGCCCAGCGTGCAAGGTCCTCAAAACTTATATCAATAAATCAAGCTTGATGGAACACTCCAGAGCAAAACTTGAAATGTAACTCCTCAAAGAGCTGGACAATTTCCTTTTTGAAGAGAAGTCCATTATCCACTAGACACAGCTCAACAATTTAATAACAGTGATTCATAGCAGTCTGCAAATGTTCCCGTGGAGAAGCATAGCTGATTGTATATTCACGTACTGTCGTCATTTGTTTCCACATATGACTATACCATAGGTTTCATAAAACCTGTCTGGAAAATATAAAGGAGACAAGTGCTCAGTTTATTTTTAGACACAACAACAGATGCATGTGGATGATACACTCTGTCTGCTGTGTGATGTTGGGGGAACTATTTCAGTTTTTCATTGTAGTACAAATTCAGAAATCTGCATTAAAATGCTATGTTATTTATTTTTCAAGAAAGACAGTAATGAATAATGCCTGGGAAAATAGGCATAATTTGTATAAAACTTCAGCAAGAATATCCTTGAGTTAAATTAGACATTTACATCAAAGCACATACACTGAAATGAAAGCAGAGCAGTGCACAAACATACAAACACACATTCGCACAAACAGGCTTGCATAAAGAGTCATACAATTAAATGATTGTGCTGAACAAAGGCCAACATCACAGTCTAAATGCACACACTGAAGCCATTAGCCATTACATAACTGCGTTGTCAGCCAAGTTGGCAGTTTAAACAAACCTCAGTTTGATATTGTGGTGCAGCACATCAACTTCTATTCAAAGGAATGCATGCCACATGTACATGGCAGTAAGAGATATCTTCGAACACACATACATGGTCTCTGCACTGCAGTATATAAATAATGGGTTTTGTGCACTTAGATCTGTAGATTGTCAAAAAAGCAATTCACAATCCTTTTACAGTCATCTTAAAATCATGTTAGGCAGTGAGTAAAAACAAGCTTTTAAATCAAAGCAGGTTATGTCTTGACAAGTACCACCTATGTTGAACATATAGTAAATCAAATGGCTCATAACCTGTGTAAAATATGAACCAAGCTCTGAACCCTCACCCTTCTAAGTGATTGACAAATCCTAGCATACTAGCATAGCAACTGTAACTGTAACTAAGCAAAGCAGGTAGCCTATGTCAGGCTTTGAATTTCTCGATGCTCAAACGTTGAAAGTATTCTTTTACATTTCTTTAAACCCATCTAAAATCAAGAACACAAGAGCATTATTGTAAGGAATGGATGTGTGTGTATCTTAGCTTAACTACACTCATTAGTATTTCTGGCTAACTAGCTTAGCATACTCCCCAATATAGTAGCTAATAGCATTCTTTCCACAACTAGAACATCTACTAAAAAGTCAACACAGTCTCACGGCATTTCGTGTTATAGTCACAACATTAATCTATTGATTCGTGTTCACCAACACCGGTAGTACCGGTTAGCGGGTACTATTTCACAGTTTTTCTAGCCCCATCAAATCGACGTTCTTAGCGGGCCAACAACTAGGCTGAGTCGGGCTGAGTATGCTAAACTAGAGAGAGAATCGCTGGCAAGGGGGCTACAACTACAACAAAATGAACATATTTGACCGTGCTTCAATTGTATACACACGTTTCAAAATGATGCCGAAGTAACAACATAGCCTACTGATACCGATTAGTAAAAACAATGAATTAATGCTTTGACAAGTCTGCAAACAGACGGCAAGCGAAAAACCTTTTAAAATGCGTGTTTTCTAAATGGAGATCGGTTAAGCTAACGCAGTATATGCTCCGACCGTCCACACTCACAACAACGTAGGCCTATAGGCCATATTTATGGCCTATACTCATAAATAAACCAGCGACTGTATTCGCCATGACACAGACAGTCTGTGGTTTGTACTTGTTTAACTTTTGTCTAGTTTCTGAACAGATATGAGGAGCTGTGAGCTTGAGTGATAACAGCTAACGGCTGATGTTGTTTTTCTGTGGTTCACATTGAAGATGACGTCACGGCTCCGCCTACACTAAGTTACTATAGTTACTGCCCCAGCTACTAAACTGTAATGGAAACGCAGCATAAAGTGAGCCAGTCCTAACAAGGCCTAACTATACTGTACTAAGCCGAGCGAGGCCCTGCAATGGAAATGCGCCAATAGACTGTATATATAAATGGACGTAGTGTCCGTGACGTCACCCATAGGATTCTGCATAGGAGTTGCCGAGAAGCCTAAAGTAGGCGGTGTCGGCCACTAACGGCTCGACAGTGACGTCAGAGTCTAACTCTCGCCTGCTCCAGCCTGATCCAAATAAGGGCAAAGAGGCGGAGCCGAGGCGGGACCTGCTGCTGAAACACAAGGCGGGGCTCCAAGCTCCCACTCACAATCTGCAAGATAATTAGCTATTTTTTGTTATTCTTAATGTTTGTCATTCACACGTTAATAAAATAAAATAAGTACCGATACATAGCAGAACAATTGTGGCGATGTTCAGTTTAATAAGCCTTGTTCAACATCATGTCTTTAGCTAATACTACAGCGGGCTGCAGGCGAACCAAGTCCGCATTTTGCTGCATTCCTTGATCTCCAGTTATAACGCCGGACTCCGCCTCCGGGACGCTGGCCGGAGCTAGCCCCCTGCGGCTCCGTTAGCTCCGGCGTCGGACTCCGGCGGCCACCACTGGGATAATTGGGTCCCCTTTTAACATTTGCTCCCGTTTAGCATTATGAGCGACATAGCCATAGACTTTAAAAGTCTTACCCAAGGCTGAATCATAAACTAAACTGTACTATGTATATATATATATATACATGTATAAAGGGTTATGTCCTTAGCTGGCTAATAAGCTATAAGCTAAGCTAACAAGCAAACAAACACCTGCTAACGGGGTTAACATGTATAATATTATCATTTTACTCACCGAAAAAAGCTGAGAGTAGACTTCTTGGAAGTTCTGTTAGTACATTCAACCGCACAGCACGACATTTTAATTGTCTTTAACAACATTCCCTAAAAGGCACAATCACCACGAACACGGCTAAAGGGTCAAGTACAGTTACTACAACTAGCTAACTTTGCTAACTTTCGCGTTATAAAACAATTCACTCAATAATCCATAATCATGAAGGTGGAATCTAACTATATCCCGAATAATGTATTGCTTCCATGGGTAGAAACATGTTTATTTCTGCTGTAAAGTTGGGCATTTTAACATGGGGGTCTATGGAAATTGCTCCTTTCTGCAGTCATCGCCTATCGGCCAATAGATGATAGTTTGTGGCACTTCCTTATTGGCCTCCCGGCTCTGCCCCAGAGTGTGCCGCTTGGTCACACAGCACGATTTTAAAAGCAATGTAAATAATAACAAATTAGAAGGAAAAAGAGATAAAAAAAAATACAGATTTCAGTATTCTGACACAGAACGATTTTAGAAGCAATGTATTTCTATTGGTAGTATGTTTCGTGCCTGCACCAAATAATAACAACTTAGAAGGGAAAAAAAAGGATTTCATTATTCTGAGGCATTGAGCCCCATTTCTTTTCCTCACGGACGGCAGAAAAACTCAGACATTATACAATTTAAAATAAAAGGCTTAGGGTAAGATATTGAGTAAGAAAATGTTTTTATGAACCACACAGCTTCTGGTCTTCCAAGACAAAAGGACGTGGTGCAGGCACGAAACATACTACCAATAGAAATACATTGCTTTTAAAATCATTCTGTGTGACACAAAATAAATGCAAAAATCGTGTTGGTGAACACGAATCAATAGATTAAATTAATTTCGTGAGTATAACACGAAATGCTGTGAGACTGGGTTTAAAGAGTATATCCCAACCGTGAGGGAGCCAGTCCTGGATGATATCAGAGTGTATTGCAAGTCTGTCCTTTACCTTATCCATGTGGAGAAATTCATATTTCTGCCATGCCAGCCAGTATCACCGGAGATATTATTACAGTTGCCATACACAATGGCTAATATCCTATTAGGTTTCACTAACATTAAATGTTCGGAAATAACAACAAATTGCAGTCAGATAATTACCATTAACATAACTAGGACTTTTTCCATCTACAATGCAATGCAAGAACTTGACTAACTTATGGCGTGGAAAATGTAGTCAGCCTGAAGCTCAATTTTTAACCGACTGAGATCTGCAAGAAACAGCTCCCATTTTAGCCTGTAACAATAATACTCCCTGGCTTTAATTTAGAATAATCTTTAAGTTTACCTCTCTTTGAGAATAATCACAAAGGTTTTGAAGTTGTTCCGCATCATGACGTTGCTTGCCAGGACCAACATTAACTAAGTGGAGCGGGGCTTGGAGAATGTTCAATTGAGAATACAAGGTTGCAACTTGCACTGATAGCCAAGGTGAAATCCCTGATATCCCTGAAGAGTGTTCTTTCTTTTCTAATTAAGTGATGAAGGATGAGTTTGGCCAACGGTACTGGACACTGCTCAAAAAAAAGAAATTGACTCGCAACCTCTGACTGACAGCTTGCTCATCAGGGCCCAGTGAAGCAGAAGCACATTGAACTACCCAACATTAATTTCACATGAAAATTGTCCGGTACACTATCTGCTGAAGACAGAAAGTTACTGATATCCTACCTGCAGCTGTTTCCTCCGTTCTACTGCAGACTAAAGGAGGGGGTCTTCCCACTGTAAATCACCTGGCAGTGGTCCCTCGTAAACCTTTGAGAAACTGGGACTCTTCCAAACCTGAACTTTTAGAGTTGCCTTTAATCAAAATGCCAGCTGAAAATAGGGGAGAGGAAGAGGGGAAACCAACAGATAATAAAGAAAGATGAAAGAAGCGAGAGTAGACAAAGTAAGGAAGAGGCGGCAGTAAAGTTTGAAATATCTCCCACCAATGTGACGCAGACGAAGTGAGAAATGTTATTGCAGTATAGAGAGTAAATTACTTTACCAGGTTTTCTTCTCTTTCTTTTATAACTACAAGCACTTTACTACCTAAACCCATATTAACATGGCTCAGTGAATTGAGTAGTGGTGTATCAAGTAAGCATAGTAATGCCATGCTTTAAATTACTATACTAAACTAAAACCCATATTTAATTAAAAGGAGTGAAATGGTATTAATGTGTCATGTGTAAAATACTAACTTTGCAGGAAATCTCTTACCTGGTTGTTTTGTTTGATTGTGTCCTAAAAACCTTGCTAAAAGATCTGCAAGTAAGGATTTTTCATTTTATATACTTGTAACAAAACAAATTCCTTGAAAGTGTGTTTGTAGCTACAAACATAAGTGAAAGGGCAAGTTGCTACAACAGAATATATTTTTGTTTTTAATTACTTCACTTAAAAAAAGAGAAAATTAAAGAGTCAATTCATTACCAAAATGATTCAATAAGCAGATGTTGTGCAATAAACAAGGAATCATAATTTTCAAACGGATTACTTTAAATGCAAAATCTGATTCATGTATAAGTAAATTCTGAAATGTAGGGCGGTACAATGGTGTTGCAGAAAGAAAAGAAAGTAAAGTAGAAACAACTACATTTTGTAAATCCTATAAATATATATGAATCATGCCACTCCAGAGTATCCAAACTGTGGACACTAATGACTCTAAATCATTCTGATGATTACTGCAATAGAAAAAAAGAAGGTGAGCTTTAAACTGAAGTACGGTTTGACCTCTCCTCCTGGTTCTCTCTTTCGAAAAATGCTCAATGATTAAGAGTTCTAGGGAAGCTATCAAACGCCCAGCCTTTCTAATAAACCTGTTCATCCTGTTCCCATCATTGGCAGTAAAACTGTTACCGTTACAATACAACAGAAAGAAACAGTCACACAACGGAACTCTTACTTAAAAAAGAAACTATGCAAATTGTGGTTATTGTATGGGGACCATGACAGAAAATTAAAGAGTCAATTCATTACCAAAATGATTCAATAAGCAGATTTTGTGCAATAAACAAGGAATCATAATTTCAAACGGATTACTTTAAATGCAAAATCTGATTCATGCATAAGTCAATTCTGAAATGTAGGGCGGTACAATGGTGTTGCAGAAAGAAAAGAAAGTAAAGTAGAAACAACTACATTTTGTAAATCCTATAAATATATATGAATCATGCCACTCCAGAGTATCCAAACTGTGGACACTAATGACTCTAAATCATTCTGATGATTACTGCAATAGAAAAAAAGGAGGTGAGCTTTAAACTGAAGTACGGTTTGACCTCTCCTCCTGGTTCTCTCTTTCGAAAAATGCTCAATGATTAAGAGTTCTAGGGAAGCTATCAAACGCCCAGCCTTTCTAATAAACCTGTTCATCCTGTTCCCATCATTGGCAGTAAAACTGTTACCGTTACAATACAACAGAAAGAAACAGTCACAACGGAACTCTTACTTAAAAAAGAAACTATGCAAATTGTGGTTATTGTATGGGGACCATGACGTCTCTGTCGAAATAAGATCCAAGTCAGGGGTTTGAACACGCATTAGATCTGAGTTTAGTTTTAAAAGATGTTTATATAGTGTGGAGCAATACTTTTCAGAGATAGAGGACAGAGATAGGAAAGACAGATGTTCAACAGTGAAATAAACACAAGAACCAGATCTATGATGATGATCTATGTGTGTCTGCATGTATCCATACCTTGAATATCAGACATGCCCCTTTATCTCCATTACATACACATTACGAAATATCTGCAACTCTTGTGTTTGTCTGTCTTCTCACACCAACCCCCCCCCCCCCCCCCTCCTCCTTGTCTTAGTCTGCTCTGAGTTCGAGCTTGCCTGAGAAGCTTGGCAAGTATCGTTGTAATACATACCATCTACCAACGGCCCTGCAAACTAACATTTCAAGGATTTCCAAGCTGATTAACTCCTGACATATTATATCTAAATTCAAGTAATGTGAGGCAGACATGGCTTTCAGTCAAATCATGTCCGGACATGCGGGAGATTGAAAACCAGATAATTAAATATCTCATAGCATGAGCCCCCCCAGTGTAAGGAAAACGTAAGGTGTGAAATGTGGAACAAATTATTTTACCTCCACTGGGAGTACATTTGAAAAAAAAACAAAAAAAACAAGGAGCGACACCCCAGATGACCCCATTAAAAAAAATAACGTCAACAATTAAAATGTCACCATGAAACTACCACAGGTGAGTTTAAATTTCTGAAATTGTATTTTTATATATGCAAATGATGAATGAATATTATAAATGTTTGTGAATTTAGAAGAACATTTAAAGGTGAAGAAGATAATGTAGGCAAAACGGAAGAAGATTAGGGCCACATGAAAAATGTGAAACTTTGAAGTCAGATTTTTTTTTAAAAAGGCAGAATTCTGACTGTTTTCTCAGAACAAAAAAACCTTTTGGGCGGGAGTTTCACGTCACCACATTTTTTTTTCATGTGGTCCTTATCCTCTTCCGTACAATATAGACTAAACTAAGTGTGAACTTTTTAATTAGATTCACACAAAAAAAAAATCCGTCTGCGAGGATATAGTGCCCTGGTAGGGCAGGGCTCGAAATTTACTTTTTTCCTCAGTGTCCCACAACTGTCCCGAATTCTACTTTGTATTGTCCCGGATATAACCAGCAGTGTCCCAAATTTAAATTTGTATCGTCGCCCCCCCAATTATGCAGAATACATATAATTTGATATTTTTTTGTCACTTAATCATCACACCATAGACTCTGGTCCACCATGTAAGTTTAAAATACTTATTCTTTTAAACATATGAATATTAGTCTGATCTGTTGCCTCTCCTAGAGTAGAAGGGAAGAGAGTTGTTTTAAGACATGTTTTTCTATTGTTTCTCAATATCCAGACTAATTTATCATTGTCATGTCAACATTGAAGAATTCTGATTTGTATTTTTCAATTCAATATGGTATGGCTGTATGGTCTCTGTGTTTTATGATCAGAACCCTCTATCTGGCAATAAAAGTGGTATGAATGATAATAAAAAAACAGAAGTTCCATAATACAGTTTAATAAATGTATCTGTTTTCAGTTCTAATTACAAGTTATCCTCACAAGTCAGTAGTACTATAGGAATATATATTGATCTTCTATCTTCATTCATGAATGTCAATCATTTTGCTCTCACTCATTCACCCCCCCCCCCAGGCACAAAAACAACTGGAACATTACTCTCTCTTAACATGACACATTCTCATACCAGAGTTGATTGACAAACTAAAATTACCTTGCGACCAACTTTCTAATCGTCACCCAATCTGACTGACGTTCTTGACCCAAAAAAAATAAAACACTAAAAAAAGATGAAAAGCTAAATGATTAGCTAAATGCCTTACGTTTTTGCAGCTAAAGATTCTAGCCTGGTCACTGACTGGCTGACAAAGAAAATAAAAATGATCGGCTACACCTCTTATTCTGATCAACTGTATTTCACATCATTTTCACAAACTTCAAAAGAACATGACACCGCATTTTAGGACGTTTGTATGCATTGTAAGGCACACTTGACACTTCCGTTGCTAGCGTTAGTTAGCGCTAGCTAACATTGACACTTAAGACAACTAACTTACCACAGTGGAAGACGATGCATCATGACCAGGACTTGGGATGTTTTCGTTTCGGGAGTCGGCAGAATTGGGGCTTGCATCAGGGGGCTGTTTATTCAACCACCTCAGCATTTCTTTCTTCTTTTTTTAACTGTTGTGACCGTTGCATTAGCGCGAGTCTATCAGCAGTCAGCAGCAGAGTGGATGACGTAGAATGCATTCTATGATTTGACAGCCCAATGACTTTGCAAATAACACCCATTTTGAAGTTTACTTTTAATTTGTTTTCACTGTCCCGAAATAGTCCCAGACAAAATAGATTTGTGTCCCAGTAGGAATTGTTATGGTCCCCGGGACATCGGGACATCGTTAATTGCGAGCCCTGCCTGGAGGAGGGTAGAGTGCCCGCCGACAGAGTGGGCTGTGGCGGAGCACTCTAGAGTCGTGGACTGACCCAGGCCAGCCCACGTACATGTCGATGAAGCGTTCCTGATGGTCACAAACAGCCTGCAGCAAAATGTAGCTGAACAGTTTCCTGTTTTTAAAGCAGTGACCATCAGGGTCGCTGTCTGACCAGCCCTGCGAACCCACACGACACAGCCTCCAGGTCTTCTGCTGTCCTGGGGAGGTGGATGACCTGGTGGCGAATGGCCACCACCTCCTTTTCCAGTTCACACCGGAGCTGCACCGGCTCTTAGCTCCGGAATCCGCTTCATTTCCAGCTCCAAAAAATTGTCGGTCCAGAGGCAAGAGCTTTGGAGCTAAGAGGTGACGTCGCTTACGTCTCTCTTACGTCGAGGCGTGCAGGAAACTAAACCCACCTCCCATGGGTCGACTGTTATGCCTGCCTACAAGCAGTAGTGCCTATAAACACACTTTATAAAGTCAGGCAACACTAACCAGGCTTCGTGTGATTCTGTTTATTTGTGCCTTACTTTGACCATCCGTTCACTGTTATCGATCATTGTGGAGAGAGGCAGACGTGTTGTTTTGTATTATTGCAGCTATCGGATGCAAGTAGTCAGTTTAGCTTCGGTTGCTATGCCAACATCACACGTTTTATACCAGAGAAACTTTCATAACAGCGTTGTGATACCAAACAGTGTCAATTCAGACGTACACACATTCACTTAGGCTAAGGGGAACTGGGGATATGCATCAGCTGCTTGTGTGAGTCGGACAGTGAATACTTTAGAGCGGCCACTGCAGTGTGAGCTAACCGGGAGCTAACGGGAGAATAAACTCCCGTGGAAGAGCAGCCAATACTGCAGCGGTCGGTAAATGCTGCAGAAACACATTAATAAACAATGAACCACGGCACTCTGGAGCAAAGTATAAGGTTGGAGAAGTCGTTATTCAATTTATTCTGGCTTCGTGTGATTAAAAGCAACACGATCATCGACCCGACGCAGTTGATGTTGTTGTTGTTGTGAGCTGCCGTAATGGCTGCCGTTGGGGGGCAAATCAGCGATGTAAACGGTGACGTCATGACGCAGCAAGGGCAGCTCTGGGGCGCCAGTGGGCGGTGTGTACAGAGCGGGAGCTGAAAAGGGAAACCGGAGCTGAACCAGAAAAGCTCCCGCTCGGAGCTAGAAACTGAAAAGCGCTGGTGTGAAAGCCGCATCTGTGGACAATCCGAAGTACAGTGGATCTAGGCATCCCAAAAACTCTGGAGACCACCCTGCATGATGCCCCACTTGCCAGCCAGAACAGGAACACTAGGGTCTCGATTGTGGCCCCCCAGCCGTGTTTCCTATCCTGACCCAGGAGGTCCAGCAGCATGTTCAGGCTGAAATCAGGGCGTGTGTCCTGGTCATTAAAAAACCTGTCCAGGACAGGGACGCTTAAATTGATCCTGCAATACAGGGGCCTTGGGTGGCAAGGCAAGGCAAGGCAAGGCAAGGCAAGGCAAGGCAAGGCAAGGCAAGGCAAGGCAAGGCAAGTTTATTTATGTAGCACCTTTCAACACAAGGAAATTCAAAGTGCTTTACAAAAATGAAAGAGATTAAGAGCATTAAGAAACACTCATTTAAAAGCAAAGATAAAAAGCAAAGATAATAAAAGTGACAGTGCAGTTTAAGATATGAATATATCAAATAAAAGCAGCGTCACACACAAAAATCTTTAGCCTGGATTTAAAAGTAGTAAGAGTTTCAGCGGACTGGCAGGTTTCTGGTAGTTTGTTCCAGATATTTGCAGCATAATAACTGAATGCTGCTTCTCCATGTTTAGTTCTGACCAGTCCTAGAGGACCTGAGAGTTCTGGATGGTTCATCATTTAGCAGTAGGTCAGACATTTATTTTGGGCCTAAACCATTCAAAGCTTTATAAACCAGCAGCAGTATTTTTGAAATAAATTATTTGACACACAGGAAGCCAGTGTAAAGACTTCAGAACAGGAGTGATGTGATCCACTTTCTTAGTGTCAGTGAGGACTCAAGCAGCGGCGTTCTGAATCAGCTGCAGCTTTCTAATGGATTTTTTAGTGAGACCTGTGAAGACACCATTACAGTAGTCGAGTCTACTGAAGATATAAGCATGGACAAGTTTTTCCAAATCCTGCTGTGACATTAGTCTTTTAATCCTAGATATGTTCTTGATAGTTGGTGATTGGTAGGCGGATTTAGTCACTGTTTTAATGTGACTGTTGAAACTCAGGTCAGAGTCTATGACTACACCTAGATTTCTGGCTTTATCTGTTGTTTTGAACATTGCAGTCTGAAGCTCAGCACTAACTCTTATATGTTCTGCCTTGGCTCCAAAAACCATTACCTCAGTTTTATCTTTGTTTCATTGGAGAAAGTTCTGACACATCCAGTCATTGATTTGTTCAATGCACTTACTCAGTGTTTGAATTGGAGCATAGTCTCCTGGTGAAATGGTTATGTAAATGTGGGTGTCATCCGCATAGCTATGGTAACTTATTTTGTAGTTGTTCATTATCTGAGCCAGTGGTAGCATGTAGATGTTAAAGAGAAGAGGCCCCAAGATGGAGCCTTGAGGAACCCCACATGTCATATTTGTAAACTCAGATGTGTATTTACTAGGGCTGTCAAGTTAACGCAAAAAAAAATTAACACCACTAATTATTTTAACGCGATTAACGCATGTGTATTTTTTTTCCTCTGCCGCCCAGTAGTTTCAGAGCGCATCAAGTTTAAAATACCATCTGCTGACAGCCCCGCTCCTGCCGCCCGCTTGTGGCAGACCACACTTCCACGCTCACCGGCAGGCACCGACTGGCCATCGGGAGGACCGGGAGGGTGTGTGTAATGTGGCCCGAGCGAGCGAGAGAGAGACCTTACGTGCATTGTTGTTGTTGTTAGCATCTGGTGCTAGCTAGCTGCGCTAACGGATATAAGGAGCTGTTTAAATGAAAACAGAGGAGCGACATTTCGACACAACTGCACCGAACACTTGACTTGATGCAGGAAGCAGACAGCGGGACATTGTAGGAGAAGTCAGCACACTCATGATTGCAGCAACATGATTGCAGCGTCCAGGCAGCTCCCGTTCGAGCATATGCCTTGAGTTGCACAACGATCCAACACACACACACACACACACACACACACACACACACACACACACACACACACACACACACACACACACACACACACACACACACACACACACACACACACACACACACACACACACACACACACACACACACACACACACACACACACACACACACACACACACACACACACACACACACACACACACACACACACACACACACACACACACCATTTGTATTGTATGAGAGAGGTTCCAGGTTGAATTGAGGCGAATATTTGTAATGTTCAGAGGTTGTTGTTTAATATTCATGAGAATATTTGTCATTGATCAAATGATAATAAACATTTGCATAAAGCATATTTGTCCACTCATATGTTGATAAGAGTACTAAAAACTTGAAAAATATTCCTCTAAGGTACATTTAGAACAGATCAAAAATGTGCGATTAATTTGCGATTAATCGCGATTAACTATGGACAATCATGCGATTAATCGCGATTAAATATTTTAATCGATTGACAGCCCTAGTATTTACCTATAGAAACAAAGTTGTTTCTGTCCTTTAAGTAGGATTCAAATCAATTTAGAACTATTGCCGAAAGTCCTACCCAGTGTTCCAGTCGTTGTATTATGTTGTGGTTAACAGTGTCAAACGCAGCACTGAGATCTAATAATACTAACACTGAAGTTCTGCCACTGTCTGTGTTTAACTGGATGTCATTGAAGACCTTTACAAGAGCAGTCTCAGTGCTGTGGTTTGGACGAAAGCCTGGCTGGAACACATCGAAACAGTTATTTAAATGCAAGAAATTACTCAACTGTTGAAAAACTACTTTTTCAATGATTTTACCTAGAAATAGCAGGTTTGATATGGGCCTGTAATTGTTCATTACTGAAGCATCTAGATTATTATTTTTTAAGAGTGGTTTAATTACTGCAATTTTCAGGGCCTGTGGAAAAACACCTGAGTGAAGAGATTTGTTTACTATATGAAGTAGATCTGAGTCCATGCAATGAAAAACATTTTTGAAAAACCCTGTTGGAATAATATCAAGGCAGCAGGAGGAGGACTTCAGAAGTTGAATAATGTCCTCTAGGTTTTTATCATTAATCTGATGGAATTGTGTCATGGTGTTTGAATTAAGCAATCATACACGCGTTGCTCCACATCTTTCTGTTGTCCAGAGATGGAGCCCAGTAGCTGCGAAGCGATGACTAATTTGTATGCGGACATGATTTCTCTGGCCTCCAACCCTGCCTCCGCCAGCCGCTGTATGCAGGTGCTTCTGACGCAATGGTTTGTGTAACGCGTAGCAGTGCCAGCCTCTTCACTAATGCGGGTCATCATGGACCCCAGGCTGTTCACCGCCAAGGGCTCCATGCTATACCACACCGCATCCCCAGGCTTCACCGACTTCCTTGGATGGTGGTAGAAAGCCTTTACTGATTCGGGCAGTGTTGATAGGTAGGCCTCGAACGAAGCTACTGGGCAAAGGGCATTGCCCGGCTCCTCAAACATTGCCCCTCTCCTGTTCTGGCGCTCCCTGTCGTTGTGTCATTTATGATTTTTAGTTTCCTCGTTAAATGCCATCGTCACATATTTGGTGCCTTAAGAGTGCCCGCCGAAAAAAAATGAATGTTAGGCAAGTTTTTACAACGCACTCAGCTCGTCAGTTGAAACAGCCGCAAATCTTTCGTTGGTTTTGTGGTCTGTGTCCATGTCCAACCATTCATCAATACTGAGGCCCCCCAACAAATCAAAATTAACTATAAAATCTGACATTTTGTAGCTAACGATTTTCCAACGAGAGACAATGTAACAGTGTAACGGCTGTGTGTCGCTATGGAAACCACTACTTTCTTGTTCCAGTTCGAAAAGCAAATTGCAGGCAGTTTGCTTTTAGGCCCAACGGTATACCGTTTTTCTCAGACGCGGAGGGATACTGACTTGTTGTGAAAAGGCACGTTCTATTTGACCGTTGTTTGATCGTGGAATCAAACACGCCTATTGACCAATCAGAGAGCTTGCTCACACCTATGTGTTATAGAATTGATTTTAAGTGGACACAGAGACAACACATTTGCAGGGCCTGGTGGATAGAAATTCAGAGGCTACTGACACTGGGGGGTTTGTTAGTCTGTCAACGGTAGCAAACAAGGCATGTGCGTTGTTTTTGTTTTTGGCAATGATGTCAGAGAAGAAAGACTGTCGTGCAATTTTCAATTCCAAATTATAAAAGCCAAGTCTCTCTTTATAGATTTCAAAATGAACCTGGAGATTTGTTTTTCGCCACCTGCGTTCAGCTTTTCGACACTCTCTTTTTTCTGTTTTCACGGTCATGGCCTTTCTCCATGGAGATATTTTCTTCCCAGTCACTTCCTTTACCTTAGTTGGAGCAATGGCATCTATAACATTTTGAATTAAAATTATCTACTAGCTCATTTACTCAGATGTTAGCAGTGGGAAAGGTTGAGAAAAAAGGGTTAAATAAGTGAAGAGCATATTTTTTTCTGTGTTTATGTGTATAAATATATATCTTGTTACATGCTCCCCTCCTTGTTGTCTTTTCTGTCTCCAGATGCACCAGGTCTGCCACTGGCTCCACCTCTGCCCAGGTTTTCCTAATTCCACTCAGCCGGGTTATAAGGAGAAACTGGAGGAGAGGGAGGTCTTGTCTATCCTAACGCCTACATGATTTATTTGCCATTTTGAGCTTTAGGCTGTGTTTTTGCAGATGTATTTATGTTTAGCCTGGAGGAGCTGGTAGTCCAGTTTTCGCGGCTTTATTTTGTTTCTCTTAGGGTTTATGTTTGATTTCTGGTTTTTAACAAAAAAAAGAAACTTTCATGTGTCCAGTGTTACAAATGTATTGAACATGAAACTATTTACATAAACCAGTGGCGGTGCCAGATATTTTGTTGTGGGGTAGCTTGACATTTCATAGAGGGTGCTCAAACATTTAGGGTTTCCCATTAATATACGGGGCGCTAGAGTGGAATACGCACATACACAGTGAACCCGCGACTCTTACAATGAAGGCTCGATAGTCAGTTCACATATAGGTGTAAGCAGGGGTAAAGTGCAATTTTTTCTAAGTGGGGGCTGGACCTAACATCCTGTTGGGGGGTTCGGGTTCGGGGCGGACTGGGACTACAAATCAGCCATCAGCCCGGGACTACCGACCGTAAGTAAATATACCGCAACGGGGGGGGGGTACCTCTCAACACCAATATGAAACAGAACTGTAAACAGATTTACTTTCTCTTTATGGATATTTTACAAATCATTCCCCTTGTGCTGTAAATTCATGGTTTTGTGTTGGGTGTATGAGGGTTAAATTAATGGGGTTCATTTTATGTGAGTGTGACTTTAAATCTGGATGGAGATTCGCGGGGTTTATTGATGTGTATAAATAGAGGGGATACATACATTAACGTCATTGAGATTGAGGAATCAGGAGAGGCCACTAGTAAGTGTGATTATTATATTGAATGTGATTTAATGTGTATGGGATATGTGTGATCCTAATTGGTGTATTGTTGTTGTCCTTTTTTCTTCTAAGGTTAACAACCTATTTGGATTTTGATTAAATAATCAAAACTAGGAGTTGTTTCCGTCCATCTTGATTCCACCCATACTGTCGGGGGATAGATAGTACAGTTGTTAACTAACGCATCGGGAGGGATAACGTTTTCAACCGATGGCGAGACACAGCTAGAGGAGCGAACGAAGCTACCGGAGCTCACGACCGAACGAGCAGGAAAGCCCGTGGTCGCAACGAGCGGCGGGAAGTGAAGGCCCGAGGCTAGCAAAGCTAGCAAGGACCGTCAAAGCTAGCAAGGACCGTTGAAGCTAGAGGAGCTAACGAAGCTACCGGAGCTCACGACCGAACGAGCATGAAAGCCCGTGGTCGCAACGAGCGGCGGGAAGTGAAGGCCCGAGGCTAGCAAAGCTAGCAAGGACCGTCGAAGCTAGCGGAGCGTAGCTAACGAAGCTACCGGAACTCGCGAAGCACCGAGGAGCGCCGGTCCGCGAGTCGAGCTGACAACCGGACGATAAGGAAACCCCGTGGTCGCAACGGTCGGCGGAAAGGGAAGGCCCGAGGCTAGCAAAGCTAGCGGAGCTAACGTGGTTTGATCACGTGAGTAACACAGACAATATTTCGGCGCAATCTAGCCAAAGAAGCTATTGTTAGCATAGCGAAAACGAAGCAGTAGCTATCCAGCAGACTGAAGGTTTCCACAAAATAAAGCTAACTAGCAAGAAGACAATAACTAGCAACTGAACTGAATACCGGTATGGAAACAGGACCACGATTACACTGCAGATCGTCGCAGAACTGGAGAAGATACCAGCTGTGAAAGGAGATCAGCCGAGGAAAGTGATAGACCTCATCCAAGCTGTGGAAAAGGCTTTGGCAGACCTCACAGACCTCGAGAACCCTGGAGCCATCAACCACCCGCTGATGATTAGGTCTATAGAAAGCAAGCTGCCCGACCAGGTGAAGCGAGAGTGGGTCATCTTCAGGGCTAAGCCCGAAAACGGTGTCACCCCAGTCATCCATTTCAATACGCTTCTGAAGTTCCTGAAGGAGCAAGAAGAAATTCTAGAGATCTTGGAACAACTGAAAATAATGGAGACATCTGAGAAAATGGACAAACCGCAAAATAGGTTCGAGAGGAAGTATGCCTACACAAAAGCCACCAGAAGGGACACTCCAGAAGGTGAGTGCGTCGTGTGTGGAGAGGATAAGCATAATAACAAGTTATTCTTCTGCAAGAAGTTCAAGGGGTTTGGCTTGGCTGAGAGAAAGACTGCTGTGGAGAAGGTAGGAGCATGCCGCGTTTGTCTTGGATGTCACGATGGGGTAGAAGAGTGCACAGACAGGTTCCTCTGCAACAGGGAAGACTGCCAAGAGAGGAGCTCCTCGGACCACCACTACCTCCTCTGTCCAGAATGGGAACAGCTTCCAAAGGGGAAACTTGGAAAAGGCAGCGAGAGGGTAAGAGAGCTAACAGAAGAACAAAAGCTGGCCTTGTCCAAATGTTCCCCAGAGGCGGCGGCAGAGATCAAGAAAGCTTTCAGTAACAGCAACAAAACTTCAGTGACAAGGAACACTAGGAAGGATGAAGGTGGACTTCTGGAAAATAATGGACTGACCGAGCACCCTGTCATCATGATGCTGTTGGAAGTCACTGCCAACGCTGGGCAGAAGATCGGAGCTCTGATTGACCTCGCATCAGACACCAACTACATCACTCACGTAGCGGCTGACAGGCTCGGTCTGAGCAGAGAAGAAGTCACTCTGGTCGTGCATGGAGTTGGAGGGATGACCGTGACAGTCAAGACGAAGAGGTACCTCCTGCGAGTAAGAGTCAAGACCCCCAAAGGTACTGTGAGGGCTCACAAGCTGGTTTGTTGTGGCCTAGAGGAGATTGCTAAAGTGCATCGGAGCGTCAGACCTGAACAGCTAAAGAGGTTCTTTCCAGAGGTTGCAATGGACTAACTGAAGAGACCAGACCATGTTGAACTTCTCATCAGTCACAGAGAGGGGAGACTTGCTCCACAAAGACTGAGGATAGTTGGAGACCTCGTCTTATGGGGGGGGGCCCACTGGGTAAAACCGTGGGCGGAGCAGATCCCAGTCTGTTTGAGAATATAAAAGTGACTATGCACCAGTCCGAGACGCACTTCGCTCGCTCAATGGGGACAGCTGCTGTGGAGTACAGAGAAGTAGTCGAGAGTCCTGAGATCCTGAGGGAAGAAGAGACTAAGAGTCTGACTCAGGAAGTAAAGGCGGAGACCAGGGATACAACTGCAACGAGGAGAGAAGTTCTCGAGTGGTGGAAGGGGGACAGCATCGGTGCAGCCTGTGAACCCATGTGTGGTGGGTGTCGGTGCGTCACATGCCAGCCAGGAGGAAAGGAAATGACCCTGGCAGAAGAAAGGGAGCTGGACGTGATTAAAGAGGGGCTGTCCTACATGGCCAACAATTAATACTGCCTGACTCCGCACTGGGACGCATCTTACCCATGGACCGAGGACCCAGCCTCACTTCCAAACAACAGAAGAGGAGTGGAGGCCACCTTCCTGAAAACAGAGAAGCAGCCCAGTTTCGCGCACATGGTGGAAGATCGCAGGGTCCTGGAGGAGGACAGTTATGTGGACGATATCTTAACGTCCCACAATGACCCAAAGAGACTGGAGGAAATCACAGAGGGGGTAGAAGAGATCCTGAGCACCGGAGGCTCCTCCCTCAAACCATGGGTCAGGTCAGGCCAAAGTGGGAGGCAGAGGACTGCGGAGCAGGTCCAAGCTGGAGCAGTAGCAGAGCCAGGGGTCAGGTTGGTGGAGTCAAAGGCAAAGCTAACACCTCTCGACCAAAAAGGAGACGTAGTCAAAGCTGAGATGTGCGGTGCAGTCTTTGCAGCTCGATTAAAGACTTACATCGTAACAAGAGGAGCAACTCCTGAAGACCAGGGAGAGGGCTCAGAGTGGCAGAGGGGACCTGAGTTCCTGGTGAGGCAGCTAGAAGAATGGCCCATGAAGTCGGCCGCGGAGGTGGCAACCGGTGCCAGAGAGAGTGTGGGCAAGCGTCAAAGAAAGGCATTCTCGGTAATACTCACCAGAGTCCAGTCAAACAAAACCCCTATCTATGACGACACCAGTGGAAAGGACGCAGAGGCTGAGGAGTCCCTAGTTAAGGTTGGCGGATCCCCAGAAACCTCCGAAAGGGAAGAAACTTCAGTCTTGACAGAGAGAAGACCGGAAGGGAAGTTTCGGAGCATTGCTGTTCGGAACCTGGTGAAACTAGAGAGGTTCAGCAGTCTGGCTAGGCTATGTGGAGTGGTCGCATGGGTCAGGCGAGCTGCAGAGAAATGGCTGACTAGAAGAGGCCGAGCGGCGGGTCAAGCAAAGTGGGAGGCAAGAGTCCTGGACAACAGAAAAGTCAAACCTGTGCCTCTGCGGGGGAACCTGGCTTCGGGGTTGTTGAAGATTCCGAAGTGGAGAACTAAGAAGAAGGAACCTCTTCAGACACCACCACCAGAGCAAAGTTATTTAGGTTGGTGGCCTCCTTGGGTCATCCGACCAGGAGGCCAAGTGGGAGGTGTGCTGTAAATTCATGGTTTTTTGTTGGGTGTATGAGGGTTAAATTAATGGGGTTCATTTTATGTGAGTGTGACTTTAAATCTGGATGGAGATTTGCGGGGTTTATTGATGTGTATAAATAGAGGGGATACATACATTAACGTCATTGAGATTGAGGAATCAGGAGAGGCCACTAGTAAGTGTGATTATTATATTGAATGTGATTTAATGTGTATGGGATATGTGTGATCCTAATTGGTGTATTGTTGTTGTCCTTTTTTCTTCTAAGGTTAACAACCTATTTGGATTTTGATTAAATAATCAAAACTAGGAGTTGTTTCCGTCCATCTTGATTCCACCCATACTGTCGGGAGATAGACAGTACACCCCTTTTAAACTGTATTCTTGTTTTACTATCATATAGTATTTCATAACTGTTTTTCATGTATTCTCTTATTGTTTTATAACTATATTGATCATATGAAGGTGTGCCTCGGAAATAATTGTTTACATAAATGGTGACCAAACCGTTTGAGACCCACTGAGATAACAACAACAATGCCAGTTACCGCACGCTCTCTTTCTCGCTCGGAGCGGCGTCCCGGTGCTCTCCGGCGGCAGCACTACATCCCTGAGTGCAGGCATATTGTCATTCAAGAGACGTGCTCTATAGTGCCCGTAATAGTGTTCACTGGAGTCCAGCACCCCCACGCAAAATACCTTCCCGCGCCTCTGAACACAGGACAGGGGGGAGACAAGACTATTTAAACATGAGGTGGGTGGGAACAGGTGGAAACAATCAGGGGCGGGGCAGACGCTGACGATGGCGGGAACACACACAAAGGGAGGAAGTAACAGGGCCTGAAATGAGAGACAAGAGGTAAGTACAAAATGAAACAGGAAATGGAAAACGAGACACGACATGAAACACGGGGACTTAACTAGAGACGAATGACTTAAATAGACAGACCTGACATGACGTGAATAAACGTGAAAACCTGACTAAACAGGAAATGACAGACATAATACATAAACATAACTAACACATTTGACGAGACAACAAAAGGCACTGTTTGGCAAATACATTATCACTATTCTTAGATAATACACAATATTTGAAAACACTTTGAATACAAACAACCAAATGCATGCAGGAATGGACCCTGTACTGAACTTACAAACCTTACACATGTAAGACATTTTGATAAGCTAGCCGAGTACAGTTAGCTTAACTTGCTTTTTCACTAAGCGGCCTGACGTCGGACTGTCAAACTTTTGCTACGGTTACATAAATTAACTGTATTAATTGTTTGTATTAATTACTTTCTTTGTCTCTTGAGTTACCATGTCCATTGGGGGAGGTTACTGAGGATCATACATATTGCAAGGAGCCAATTGGGACAGATTGGGACAAACCACTTGCTTCCATGTTAAAGGGGGGATTTGGGTTTTGTCAGTGTCCTTTGTGTATTCTGTTACTCTTAATTATCCCTTGGTTTCAACCTGGTTTGGCCAAGCCACTATATAGGTTCCTTGGTTTGTCATTGTAGCAGGTCAGTTTGTTGAGTTAACACCTGTTAAGTTGATGCCATGTTTGTTTCAGGTGTTTTCTGTTGACCTCTTTTATAGGCCTAGTTATTAAAAATGATTGATTTATGATGTTTTCTGTGGACCTTTGGGTAAATAAAAAACAGTTTATTCAAACCTGTCCTGTTGTTCATACCCCTCACTGTTTATTCATCATTCAATTAATTCTATATTTTATTGTGTACGTTACTTTTCACTTTACTGCTTTTTGCACTCCTGGTTAGAAGCTAAACTGCATTTCGTTATCTCAGTACCTGTAATATGTGCAATAACAATAAAGTTGAATCTAATCTTGAGCAGAAACAAATGTATTTACTTAGTACATGTCTGACATTAACGATTAAACACATTTGTGCATTCTTTATAAATGCGAACTGGTCAAGACCACTGACGGAAGTGGTTTTGAAAAGTAGTGGTTCTGTCTTTTACATGTAGGATTCAACCCCCCTTGTATTGATTTGCTTTAAAATGAACAGACACTTGAGTCATTCATTTGTAGTGATATAATAATTGTGGGATTTCTATTGCATCCACTTCATCTGCAATGAAGAAAGCCAATGCAATTTCCGCCATTGCAAACCGAGTCAAGTCGACTCCGAGCTGTCCGACTTCAGGCGAGCTTTTTGAGACCTCCCCCAGCTGCAATCGGCTATTCTCGTCTACTTTCGAGGCGAGCCGCAGCTCATCTCAAACAAGCCTATTTTTTCTGTTGACCGTTTTTGTCCCTATAGTTTACCGTTCATTTTTGTTTATTAAATATTGTCAGACTATATTACTTCGTGTGGACTTTCTCTTTGAAAACACGTCACGGCCTATAGCCAAGCTTAGCCGCTCGGCAACTCAAACTGGACTGGGAATTGAGCCACCACAATAATAATAAAAATGATGATTATTACCTTACTTTTGTCTATTTTTATTCCTCTGTGTTGCGTTTTTAAGGTGCAATGCCAATACACATTCTTTGTATAAATCAGCACCACATTTGTAGTTCTTCCGGTTTGCAAAGACATAGGGTCTTAAAAATATATATCTACTAAGTATATCAAATATCTAGTATAGCCAAACTAGTAATTACACTGCATCAAGATTATGTACATTAAGAAAAATATGTTGGTTTATTTAAGATATTTTAGATATTTTAGCTATTCTAGAAATAGGGTTTTTCGGGTTGGTTCTTTCTTTTTTGGTTACTGTGATTATCTACAGTACATTGTTGGTTACTGTGAATATCTACAGTACATTGATGGTTACTGTGATTATCTACAGTACATTGTTGGTTACTGTGATTATCTACAGTACATTGTTGGTTACTGTGAATACATTGTTGGTTACTGTGAATATCTACAGTACATTGATGGTTACTGTGATCTTCTACCGTACATTGTTGGTTACTGTGATTATCTACAGTACATTGTTGGTTACTGTGATTATCTACAGTACATTGTTGGTTACTGTGAATATCTACAGTACATTGTTGGTTACTGTGATCTTCTACAGTACATTGTTGGTTACTGTGATTATCTACAGTACATTGTTGGTTACTGTGAATATCTACAGTACATTGTTGGTTACTGTGATCTTCTACAGTACATTGTTGGTTACTGTGATTATCTACAGTCCATTGTTGGTTACTGTGATCTTCTACAGTACATTGTTGGTTACTGTGAATATCTACAGTACATTGTTGGTTACTGTGATTATCTACAGTACATTGTTGGTTACTGTGATTATCTACAGTACATTGTTGGTTACTGTGATTATCTACAGTCCATTGTTGGTTACTGTGATTATCTACAGTCCATTGTTGGTTACTGTGATCTTCTACAGTACATTTCTGATTACTGTGATCTTCTACAGTACATTGTTGGTTACTGTGATCTTCTACGGTACATTGTTGGTTACTGTGATTTTATACAGTTGGGACGTTACTATTGCTATCCAGAGTTGCTGTAATCTTTGTTTGGAAACACGGTATTATACTCTAAAATGTTATACAGTCATTTACTGTGCACAAACACTGTAAATAACTGTGGATTTCACAGCCATTTTTTACAGTGTAGGAATCACCAATGTTTTTTTACAGTTAATGCTCAGGGGGATATGGATGTTTCAAAAATAGTGTAGTCACCCACAAATAACTTGAGAGCCATTTGAACTAATTGTGAATTACTCTTGCCAGCGTCATCTAGGCATTGCGAACAAAAAAATTAAAAAATGGTTAAAAGTGGATTATTGGTGAAGCTGATGCGGGCATTTAGTGATTTTTTTTCCTGTCTGTTTTCCTGTCTGTCTGCCCACCAAACAAAACTTGGTGACTCCTGAATGAAGGCTCTCTTGTGGCAATAGCAAGCCAAGGTAAAACACAAACATGTGAAAAGACTCTCCACTGAAAACAGATTGACTGGAGCCAGGTGCAACATCACCCCACTGTGTCTCTCAGTAAGTTAACTAAAAGTAAACTTTAATATATTGCAGGCGCATCAAGGTTTTGCCACCTAATAGTTAAGCAGGTACAACCTGACCTACATGCAGTAAATAGAGCGGTTCTGTGCATCAGTAATTAATCAAAGTGAGTCCTAACAAAGTGCTGCTGTCCCGGGTACTTAGATAAGGGAAGGCACAAGCAATTATGAAAGGAGCTGTTTGCATCGTGCCAGCCTTTTAGTCCCACTGAGGATGTTTTAGTTTGTGTGAAGTGGGAGGGCGCTCACCTTTCTCTGTGCATTACAGCTCAACGACAAGATAAAGAGACAAACATAATTCTTCATCTCTATCCGTCTGTCTTCCTGTCTGTCTTGATATCTATGAGCCAGAAGATCAATCTATCACACCTGCCAGTCACCAGCCTACCCACCTGCTCAACTTCAACTACAGATTTCGGGCCCTGAAATTAATGAATTCCCACTAACTGCACTTCACATTTACATTTTTATGTGTTGTTTGTTTTTGTTTAATCTTTCACTTTGCTGGTTTTTAGAATTGACACGCAATGGTGCATTTGCACAAGTGTTGTCACAATGTATGAAGATTATTCACAGTAAATGCGTGGGTGGGTGTGTAAAAAATGAATGCCATTTTGAATGCATGAATGTCGTTTTGTATCATCAAGAGGGGATGGCCTAAAATGTTGAACTAATCTTTTTCCCCAGCTGTTTTCATTCCATTTTCAGTCGAGATTAATATGGAGGGACCCTGTCAAAACATATCAAAGCGATAATGCATTTTGTGGTACAATGTACTCTGTTGCCTGGTGAAGCACTTCGCTCCATGTTGAGGGACATGTTGGTGTTATTACTCTCACACTGGATGAATGGGTGGGAAGATCAGAGGTCTTTTCTGAGCACACTGCCACTTTCTTTTTTCTGCTTGTTTCTCCTCTTTTTCCCTAAATGTTCTCAATGTTCACTCCGTAGAGAAACGGTGATGTATTTTGCTTCACTGCTGAAGAAAAGAAAAAGACAATTCTTGCTGAAAAAGACAATTCCGACATTTTAGCATTGTATACCTATAACATTTTTGGACAGTTTAAAAAAAGGTATTTATAATTAAATGCATTATTCTTCCATGCCAAAACCTCGCAGCTGCATTACCCATAAAAATTGACTGCCGAGAGTTTGGTCCGAGATTCAGGTGTGATATGCTTTTAGTGGCTAATGTAGCCCCAAGCTGCTAGCCTTTAGCAGAGAAGACGATTCATTTTACTGTGATTAAAATGAACTAAAGCTAACTCAAGTGACATCCCTTGCCTTGAGGCAATCTTCAAAATGAAAAAGGCTTCATACACCTTTTTGTCACATATACAGGAGTACTCTAACCATACTTTTCTATTTCATTTAAAAAAGGTTTCAGCACTGGAGTCAACACCGTTTGAAACTATATAAATAATAAGTGTTCCGATGAGAACTGAGTGGTAAAGTGGAAAACGTTATCAGATCATGAGTCCGTTTTTTATCTATTTTAAACCGTTGCTGGGTAGCAAGCCGTTACAGAGTACACTGACAAATGAGGCGAATCGGACAGTCAGCATAAAAAAAACTGGAAAGGTTCCACCTCACCTCCGCAGGTCCTCGTTTTACTCCCATTAGCCTCCCTCCCTCGACGGCTTGCGGCAGTCTCCGACCTCCATGACTCCAGCTTTCCAAAAATCATGTCCTCATTTTCATCTCCCTGGAGCCCGGAGCCACAACCTGGGAAACTGGAACCTACAAGGTACTACTGTATGTTTTCTCTGTGGGTCGGTGACACAGTGCTTCAATTAAACTAACTTCAACATTAAGAGAATAAGTAATCCAAACTTTTTAAAATTCAATTAAATGAACAACATATTACATATAACATTCATCTGTGCCTTTCCTGTTTAAGGACATTCAATACTTGGCATTTTTTCCATCACTGTAATGGGAAAATGTCCTTTAATTAAAGCAAATGGTATAGTTAATTTCTATCCTTATCGGTGCACTTATTCACCACCCATTGACATAGAAATATGGGAGCAATTTAAAAGCTGGGTTTAACTCTGGGATGAAAAATTAGGAACACTAGCAGATTAAACATAATGGACATAAATGATATGCTAATCATGAAGAGCTCCAACTGATCCCAGGCAAGTTGAACCTAAAAAGGTTGCTAAACTTCAATTATGAATTATGAATAAGGTTTAATTTGTCTGGGTTTTGAGAAACCACTTATTTAAATCTTCAAACCTCTCCAGACAAGAATGTCTATATAAAGGACGATTCTGCTAAATCCTTTGACAATGTGACAAAAGTGACACAATTTTTAACAATAAATGCCAACTAGGGATGTAACGATTTATCGAATATCGCGGTAAATAAATGTCTCAATACCGTCGTGAGACTGACAAAATCTACCGCGATTTTTTTAATTAAAAAAAAAAAATATATATATATATTTTTATTTTTTTAAACTTTATTTAACCAGATGGTCCCATTGAGATCATCAATCTCTTTTTCAAGGGAGACCTGTCCAACATGGCAGCAAGTAGGTTACAACATGAACATAAAACAACAGATAACACAAAAGGACATCGTATTTACAGGGCTACATGTACATACCTAGAGACATTGACAAGTACCAGTATATTTGTATCTCGCCCTGTCAATAAGCCTCAACTTCTTGGCAAAAACGGTATTGTTTTTGAAGTGGTGGAGAGACAATGCACCCACTGCTGTTACCCATGGCCAAAGCATATCTCTCTGTCCCAGCAACATCAGTACCAAGCAAGAGAGTTTTTTCCACAGCATGGGGATATTGTAAACGCCCAAACATCCCAGCTTCTACCTGGAAATGTGGACATGCTCATATTCCTAAAAGATAACCTTGATGATGCTGAGTGAGTGAGTTAGAGTTGAGTTACTTGAAAAACTAAAGTGAAACTTGATTTATTCTATTGCAGGGTCTGATTATTATATTGTTGACACTTTAAAATACTACTATCATACTAAAATGCTGTACAAATCAGATTTATTATTTAATAAAAAAAAATTTAAAAATTAACATTTATTTTCCAATATCGCGATAAATATCGTACCGTGGACTTTTTATCGCGATATTATCGTACCGTGAGTTTTTGGTATCATTACATCCCTAATGCCAACACCTTAAAATCTTCGTATTTACAATATCTGCAAAATGTGATGTATTGTTAACATTACATTACATTTAGCTGACGCTTTTATCCAAAGCGACTTACAATAAGTGCGTTCGACCAACAAAATACAAACTTGAAGAAAACAGAATCATATAAGTACATCAGGTTTCATAGAGCAAAAACATTTCAAGTGCTCAACTGGCTTTGGGTAAGCCAGCCCTTTATTAGTATACAAGTGCTTTGTTAATAGTTCTATTGCTCAAAGTGGAGTCGAAAGACATGAATTTTCAGTCTGCGCCGGAAGGTGTGTAAGCTATCTGCTGTCCTGATGTCAATGGGGAGCTCATTCCACCATTTTGGAGCCAGGATAGAAAACCCACATGTTTTTGCTGATGGGAACTTGGGTCCCCTTCGCAACGAGGGTGCAGCGAGCCGTTTGGTTGATGCAGAGCGGAGTGCACGTGCTGGGGAGTACGGTTTAACCATGTCCTGGATGTAGGAAGGGCCAGATCCATTCGCAGCATGGTACGCAAGTACCATTGTCTTGAAGTGGATTCTAGCAGTTACCGGAAGCCAGTGAAGGGAGCGGAGGAGCGGGGTGGTGTGGGAGAATTTAGGAAGGTTGAAGACCAGACGAGCCGCTGCATTCTGGATGAGCTGCAGAGGTCGGATGGCACATGCAGGTAGACCAGCCAGGAGGGAGTTGCAGTAGTCTAGGCGTGAGGTGACGAGAGCCTGGACCAGAACCTGCGTCGCTTTCTGGGTCAGCTGGGGAAGTATCCTCCTGATGTTGTAAAGCGTGTATCTGCAGCAGCGGGTTGTAGCGACAGGTTGTTATCTAGGATCACACCCAGATTCCTTGCAGTCCGAGTCGGGGAAACAACAGAGGTGCCGATGTTGATTGTTAGGTCAAGAGTGGGAAAACCTTTTCCCGGAAGGAAAAGCAGTTCAGTCTTGTCAAGGTTGAGCTTGAGGTGATGAGCAGACATCCACTGAGAGATGTCAGCTAGACAAGCAGAGATGCGTGCGACGACCTGGGTCTCTGAGCGGGGAAAGGACAGAATTAATTGGGTGTCGTCAGCGTAGCAGTGGTAGGAAAAACCATGCGGGCTAATGACAGATCCGAGCGAGTTTGTGTACAAGGAGAAGAGGATGGGACCAAGAACAGAGCCCTGAGGGACCCCTGTAGTTAATTGACAAGGGTCGGACTCCGACCCTCTCCAAGTAACCCTGTAGGTGCGGTCTTTGAGGTATGAGGTGAGGAGGGAAAGTGCAGAGCCTGAAACTCCAAATTCTTGTTGAGTGCGAAGGAGGATCTGATGATTCACCGTGTCAAATGCAGCAGACAGGTCCAAAAGGATGATGACAGAGGAGAGGGAGGCTGCTTTAGCAGTGTGCAGTTCCTCAGTGACAGCAAGGAGGGCATTTTCTGTGGAGTGACCTGCCTTGAAACCAGACTGGTGCGGATCCAGAAGGTTGTTCTGATGGAGATAACAGGAGAGTTGTTTAAAGACAGCGCGTTCAAGTGTTTTAGACAGGAACGGGAGGAGAGAGACAGGCCTGTAGTTTATAACATCAGACGGGTTGAGAGTGGGTTTCTTTAGGAGAGGGTTTACTCTTGCCTCCTTGAGACTGTTTGGAAAGTGACCAGAAGTTAGAGAAGTGTTGATGAGATGGGTGAGAAACGGTAGAATATCAGGAGCGATAGTCTGAAGGAGGTTTGAAGGGATAGGGTCCAGAGGACAGGTGGTAGGGCGGGCAGAGGTAATGAGGGTAAGAACCTCACTTGGAGAGAGAGGGGAAAAGGAGGTCAGTGTGTGGGTGAAAGGAGGGTCTGGTGACCCAGCGGTGAGTAGAGGTGAGTCAGAAAAAGAGCGAATATCATCAACCTTTTTTTCATAGTGGTTAACAAAGTCGCTTGACAGAAGGGAGGAGGGGGAAGGGGCTTTGGAAGGGGCTTTGGGAGGGTCCAGGAGGGAGGAGAAGATGGAAAATAGTTTTTTGGGATTGGAATAGGAAGATTGGATCTTATCTTGAAAGAAAGTGCTTTTTGCCTGAGAGATCGAAGCAGAGAAAGAGGCGAGGAGAGCCTGATAGGTTAGGAGGTTGTCAGGGTGTTTGGATTTCCACCGTTTCCGTTCTGCTGCCCGAAGGATGGTTCTATTAGCACGCAGTGCGTCATTTAGCCAGGGAGCAGGAGGGGACTGACGAGCCTGCCGAGATGTAAGAGGACAGAGAGAGTCCAGAGTGGATGAGAGAGTAGAGAGGAGAGTTTCTGCAGCAGAGTTTGGAGGTAGGAGTTGGAACGAGTCAGAGGAAGGGAGGGCTGAGAGCACCGATGAGGCAAAGGTAGAGGGGGAGAGGGAACGAAGGTTACAGTGGACAGGTGCAGGATGAGAAGAGATTAGTTTGTTATGTTTGGAAAGGGGTAAAGAGAATGAAATGAAGAAGTGATCGGATGTGTGGAGCGGGTTTACAGAGAGGTTAGAAGTAGTGCAGTTCCTTGAGAATATGAGATCAAGGACATTGCCAGCTTTATGAGTTGGTGGGGATGGAGACAGTGAGAAAGCAAAGGCGGTTAACAGAGATGTTAGTTTGTCTATCTTCCCTGTCTGGAGGTTGAAGTCTTCGAGAAGTACAGCGGGAGGACCAGTTTCAGGGATGTGTGAGAGGAGATGATCTAATTCCTCCAAGAAGTCCCGCAAGGCACCTGGTGGACGGTAGAGAACAACAATGGTTAATTGTATAGGATGGGTTACAGTGACGGCATGGAATTCAAAGGTGGAAGGAGTGAAGTTAGGTAGTTGATAGAGGGAAAAGCTCCATTTGTGAGAGAGCAGGAGACCAGTGCCCCCTCCTCTGCCAGTGGGTCTGGGTGTATGGGAGAAGGAATATGCTGTGGAGAGAGCTGCTGGGGTGGATGTGTTGGATGGAGTAATCCACGTCTCAGTGAGAGCAAGGAAATCCAGAGACTGCAGGGAAGCGTAGCCAGAGATGAAGTCAGCCTTAGGAACAGCTGACTGGCAGTTCCACAGGCCGCCTGAAACTAGATGTTGGATGTCAGTGGAGCATGTGGGATAGACGAGAGCAGGCCGGTTATATCGATTACGAGATACACGGGGCCAGTGATAATTGCGAGAAGACACATAAACAGGAATGGAGAAAATACACATGATTATAGCATGAGGGGCTAAACAACCAAATAAAATAAAACACCAGCGATACTTAGCTCAATCAAAGTAGGATTTGCCTCCTCTTTGCCACCCTCGTGACTCCCGCAGGACTCTAATGTCTTTGCCAGTCTTAGAGACTCCCGCAGGACTCTATTGTCTGACGCTCCAGGAAAGTGCTACCTAAAATAGGCACCTGATTGCTGAGTTCTCACAGTTGTGGGGCCACATCCCTTTAATTAGTTAACTCTCTGCAGCTGGTGGCCCTCAAAAGGAAATCTAGACTGGCTCCCTCCTGAGTTGTTATTGTGTCTTTTTAGTGGCCCAATGGTTTTACAATTACATTAAACCCTAAGTTATAAAGTTATGAGTTTAACCCTTAATACAGTTACACCTACTCAATAAAGCTCTTAGTATTCTACAAATGTTTAAATCAAAGTTAACCCTAGCAGTCAGTTAGTTCAGTTTTAAGATTTCAGTCAAATTACTTGTCCCAAGTTTCTGCCTGACATATACTGTAGTGGTTTTGAGATTTAAAATCACAATTTCAGTCAGATTAACTACAGAGCATTTATACAGAGTACACACACTGAAACAGAGAAGTCTAAAAACAGAATGTTACTCACACAATTCTAGAAGTCACCAGTTGTTATCCTGTCAAAATCGAGTTGTTAAGGTTGTCAAAGGATTGTAGTTAGGGTTAAGGTATGATTGGACCTGCAATAACCATGTTTTTGACCATTTTGGGGCAGCACAAATGGTTGAATATGAAAGCCATGTTGGTCCAACGTCAAACAAACTTCTGTATTAAGGGGTTACTGGTACTTTAAAAAAGTGGCCACTCAGCTTCAGCAACTTACAGTCTAATTTTGCACAAAACACACAACATTACATGTTACTTGTTAGACGCTTTTATCCAAAGCGACTTACATACTCAATACTGTGGACAATCCCCACAGGAGCAATTTGGGGAGAAGTGTCTCAGGGACACAACGACATGCTGACTGCAGTGGGGTTTGTTCCCGTGCTCCCTCGATCCAAATACCAACGCTCTATCCACTGCGCCACACGCCTATACTCAGCATACACCCTTTGATGGACTGAAATTTCATCCCATCTTTTGTTTGCCCATCCTTTATGTCCTCCTGCTGTGTAAATGTGTTTGTCTGTGTTAGCGTCACTGTGTGTTTGGGAGTTCTGTCGAGGTTGGCACCCAGGTCCCAGCTGTCGCAGTAGAGCGACTTTTCGCCAAGCCGGAAGCCCAGGGGGCACAGAGGAGCCAGAGGCTGCCAGCTGGCCCACCAATCTCTCCCCCCTCCCTTTGATGACACACACACGATTCCCACTATCTCAGAGCCAAAAACTCCTCCATTGACCTCTCAAACTCCCCCGCTTCCCCCTCCTTAATACACGCATTTAGACACACTCAGAGTGGGCACACGCCCAAGTCTTGGCATGTCGGATCTGTAAAGGCGACAGGAGTGTCAACAACATCACGGTGCTGCCCCCCCCCCCCCCCGCCCCCCCCGAGCACGGCATCGCAGACACACAGCCTCAATCAATAAATCAGTGCTCTCGCTCAACACGTCATAAGGAAAAAGAGATGGGAGGCGTGGAGCGTTCTGCTGGGACAGAAAGTGATGTCATCTCTAAATTTGGTAGACTATTTATAATAGAAATGCTGGATCATAACGGCAGAGATTAACAGGCCAATTGTGAGATAAATGTGAGAGTCTAATGTTCGAGAGAGGATGTCGACCAATGAGACAATCAAGACATTTAGTGTGGCTGAAGGATAAGAGATGTGAGTGACTTTTGTTCCTCAAATGTTGTTTATCCACTGTTTGGTTACCATAGATCTTAAACTGCCCATTCATACTGAAACGGTTATTGTTCAGCGTTATTCCAGCCCACGCATAATGGTAATTTCCATCCAAGCCAATCAACTGCGATGGCTCCACAGTGCTGGTTCTTAAACACAGAAGAATACTTGTCATCTTGGGTTATTGTGCCGGCTGGTACTGAGAAACCTCAATGCGTCTCACTGCGTTTGTTTGGTGTGAGTTTGTCCTCAGAGGTGTGGACAGGATGTCAGCTCCTTTGTTGCTTTGGCTGTGAGGAACCAATACCAGTTTTTCCCTGTGTATGAATGGAAGTGGTCACAGTGGCTTTATACTGGTACACCCTCACACACGCAAAAAAAAACAATCATGCACATCTCGTACCTACATGTTCACAGACACAATCTCAAGTATGCACTCATGATGGACAGACAGATATGCTTACCTTGGCTTGTACACACTCGCTGCATACATCATGCCGGGAACAACTTAAGAAATTACAAAGTTTATATTGATCAAATAAAATGATGTGCTGCAAATAACGTTCAAATATAAAATACAACACATGGAAAAAGTGATGCAGAATGCAAGACTTCCTTGTCTCTGCTAATAAACGCTGAGTCATTTAATTGCATAATCCTGGGATTTTTCTTAATCAAAAGATCTATGGTTAACCAGAACCCACATACAATGTTGCACAACAAGGTGGGACAAGGAGTGTTTTTGTTTGTTCAAACCACACATCTCTATATTGCAGCTGTCATGAATTTGGCATAACATATGTCGTGAAGTGGTACAACCCTCTCTGGGAATAGAACACATATTGTAAAACAGTAAATGAATGTCTAATAAACTGGATTAAACATTTTCCTTTTACCAGTTTGTATGGGTTAAGGGTTGGTGACCATACATGCCCCATTTCCATTGATCATCAACCTGTCGGGCAAATATGACCTGGGACAAACAGACTGTTTCTGTATGAAAACAAATTCTGGTAAGGGAGCAATTTAGGACACTGATGTTAATAATTCACCGGGGCTGTGGAAATAACCATCAAATACAGTATCTATCGTCCAGGTTTTGGAAAATGGAGAGTGAAATGCCTCTAAATGAGTAGTGACTCATACACACAGTGGATCAAAGTGAGGAGGCCATCAAACAGGTCTGTACTTTGCACCCTTAGGGAAACCAGCCCCAACACACGTTTTACTGTCTCAGGCGCAAAAGTGAAAATAAGAATAGTGGATTTCTCACCAAAGGCAGCATGTAACATCTTTTCTTCTGTTTGTTTTATTCTCCTTTCTTTCTTTGTTTTTCTACATGATATGATTCCACAGTGAAGCCATCTAGCCAGCCACTCTAAAAAACCTGACAGATCAAGGCCCAGCAGTGTGAAATGTGTTGGCCATTTTGGCTCCATCGGAGCTGGTGGCACGCAGAGCAACTGCTCATTAGAAGGCGAGTGTGACAGAGAATCTCTCCCCCCTCCACCAGACGGGTTCGACTTTCTCACCCAAACATACAAAAGGAGGGGAGAGGCAGATGGCGTAGATAGAAAGAGGAGAGAGAAGGAGCGGGGGGAAGGCTGGAGGGAGAGTGAAAGTGAAAAGAGAGGAGGGATAGAGCGCGGGAGAGGGCAGAAGAGAGGGGAAACGTGCAGGCGGATATCATTAAGGTCGGGCACAGGGCTGTTTAACGAGCGAGCTCACAGCACCCCTTCATCCTCAGTGGCGCCTGCTGGCTGGAGGCCCCCAGGTTCTGGCTCCCCAGGAGGGGCCGCCGCTTGTTCCATCACTGACAAACACAGAGAGGGGGGGGGGATTGAGGGTGGAGATTCATTTCTCTAACTACCTGTGGAGCAAAGCAGCACATTAGCACAGACACATGCACAGGCTCAACTAAAAACAAAACAAGAAACATTCCCACTGGATCTCGCGCGCGCGCGCACACACACACACACACACACACACACACACACACACACACACACACACACACACACACACACACACACACACACACACACACACACACACACACACACACACACACACACACACACACACACACACACACACACACACACCCTCAGGGTAGAAAAGGTTTATGCTTTTCTTTTTCTCTCTCTCCAGTCAGAGGTAGGCTATAATTGACTCTGCCTGACCCATAAACGTAATGGTAATAACCCCGGCTACCCCTTGATGTTGAGCACTGGAGCACACAGCTGTGCGAGGTGCTAGGAAAAGTCACAGGGCAGCAGGCGTCTGCTAGCTTGTAGCATCCCTGCTGTCACCTTTTAAGCTGCGACTGCGCTGCCGCCGTGGGAGGCTGACCAGAAAACATCCCCCCGTCAAAGAAGAGCCATTTCTCATTTTAATACATCAGTTTTAAAAGAGGGGCGAGAGATTAAGGCTGAGAGGCAAAAATGAAATAGGCAGGGAATTATTAAGGAACAATAGCTGTTAAGATAAAGTATAAAAAGCCATCACAAAGATGTGACACCTTCTTTAATTGGTTGCTCTGATGAGAATAGCACTTCATATTATCTCCCCATGAAGCTGTGTTCTGTCTGCCATTGCAAGGGAAAAGGAACTGCTCTGTGCTTATTATAAAATATGACCTTAATGAATGTCTTGTGATTAGCTAGATTTTTTTTACTTAGCAACAAACCATGTGAAAACAACAAAACCAAACAAGGACTTGATCCTACTAATAAGGATTGCCTCTGTATCCAACCCTTTATATAACTTACTCCTCTGACAAAAACTGATGTAAAACTAATGCATGGAAATTAGAATAATTAGATAATCTCCTCTCACACATCCCTGCAACTGGCCCTCCCGCTGTACTTCTCGGAGACTTCAACCTCCAGACGGGGAAGATAGACGAACTAACATCTCTGTTGTTAACCACCTTTGCTTTCTCACTGTCTCCGTCTCCACCGACTCATAAAGCTGGCAATGTCCTTGATCTCATATTCTCAAGGCACTGCGCTACTTCTAACCTCTCTGTAAACCCGCTCCACACCTCCGATCACTTCTTCATTTCATTCTCTTTACCCCTTTCCAATCATAACAAACTAATCTCTTCTCATCCTGCACCTGTCCGCCGTAACCTCCGTTCCCTCTCCCCCTCTACCTTTGCCTCCTCGGTGCTCTCAGCCCTCCCTTCCTCCGACTCGTTCCAACTCCTGCCTCCAAACTCTGCTGCAGAAACTCTCCTCTCTACTCTCTCATCCTCTCTGGACTCTCTCTGTCCTCTCACATCTCGGCAGGCTCGTCAGTCCCCTCCTGCTCCCTGGCTAAATGATGCACTGCGTGCTAATAGAACCGTCCTTAGGGCAGCAGAGCGGAAATGGTGGAAATTCAAACACCGTGACGACCTCCTAATCTATCAGGCTCTCCTCTCCTCTTTCTCTGCTTCGATCTCTCAGGCAAAAAGCACTTTCTTTCAAGATAAGATCCAATCTTCCTATTCCAATCCTAAAAAACTATTTTCCATCTTCTCCACCCTCTTGGACCCCCCCAAAGCCCCTTCCCCCTCCTCCCTTCTGTCAAGCGACTTTGTTAACCACTTTGAAAAAAAGGTTGACGATATTCGCTCTTCTTTCTCTGACTCACCTCTACTCACCGCCGGATCACCTGAGCCACCTTCAACCGGCACACTAACCTCCTTTTCCCCTCTCTCTCCAAGTGAGGTTCTTACCCTCATTACCTCTGCCCGCCCTACCACCTGTCCTCTGGACCCTATCCCTTCAAACCTCCTTCAGACTATCGCTCCTGATATTCTACCGTTTCTCACCCATTTCATCAACACTTCTCTAACTTCTGGTCACTTTCCAAACAGTCTCAAGGAGGCAAGAGTAAACCCTCTCCTAAAGAATCCCACTCTCAACCCATCTGATGTTATAAACTACAGGCCTGTCTCTCTCCTCCCGTTCCTGTCTAAAACACTTGAACGCGCTGTCTTTAAACAACTCTCCTGTTATCTCCATCAGAACAACCTTCTGGATCCGCACCAGTCTGGTTTCAAAGCAGGTCACTCCACAGAAACTGCCCTCGTTGCTGTCACTGAGGAACTGCACACTGCTAAAGCAGCCTCCCTCTCCTCTGTCATCATCCTGTTGGACCTGTCTGCTGCATTCGACACGGTGAACCATCAGATCCTCCTTCACACTCTCCAAGAACTTGGAGTATCAGGCTCTGCACTTTCCCTCCTCACCTCATACCTCAAAGACCGCACCTACAGGGTTACTTGGAGAGGGTCTGAGTCCGACCCTTGTCAATTAACTACAGGGGTCCCTCAGGGCTCTGTTCTTGGTCCCCTCCTCTTCTCCCTGTACACAAACTCGCTCGGATCTGTCATTAGCCCGCATGGTTTTTCATACCACTGCTACGCTGACGACACCCAATTAATTCTGTCCTTTCCCCGCTCAGAGACCCAGGTCGTCGCACGCATCTCTGCTTGTCTAGTGGATCTGACATCTCTCAGTGGATGTCCGCTCATCATCTCAAGCTCAACCTTGACAAAACTGAAGTGCTTTTCTTTCCGGGAAAAGATTGTCCCTCTCTTGACCTAACTATCAACATCAGCCCCTCTGTTGTTTCCCCGACTCAGACTGCAAGGAATCTGGGTGTGATCCTAGATAACAACCTGTCGTTTACTGCAAACATCGCTGCTACAACCCGCTGCTGCAGATACACGCTTTTCAACATCAGGAAGATACGCCCCCAGCTGACCCAGAAATCGACGCAGGTTCTGGTCCAGGCTCTCGTCACCTCACGCCTAGACTACTGCAACTCCCTCCTGGCTGGTCTACCTGCATGTGCCATCCGACCTCTGCAGCTCATTCAGAATGCAGCGGCTCGTCTGGTCTTCAACCTTCCAAAATGTTCCCACACCACGCCGCTCCTCCGCTCCCTTCACTGGCTTCCGGTAACCGCTAGAATTCACTTCAAGACACTAGTACTTGCGTACCATGCTGCAAATGGATCTGGCCCTTCCTACATCCAGGACATGGTTAAACCGTACACCCCAGCACGTGCTCTACGCTCTGCATCAGCCAAACGGCTCGCTGCACCCTCGCTGCGAGGGGGACCCAAGTTCCCATCAGCAGAAACACGTGGGTTTGCTATCCTGGCTCCAAAATGGTGGAATGAGCTCCCCATTGAAATCAGGACCGCAGAAAGCTTACACACCTTCCGGCGCAGACTGAAAACTCATCTCTTTCGACTCCACTTCGAGCGATAGAATGACTAACAAAGAACTGCTAACAGAGCACTTATATACTAATAAAGGACTGGCTGATCTAAAGCCAGTTGAGTAGCGCTTGAAACGATTGGCTCTTTGAAACCTGATGTTCTTATATGATTCTGTTTTCTTCAAGGTTGTGTCTTCCTGGTCGAATGTACTTATTGTAAGTCGCTTTGGATAAAAGCGTCAGCTAAATGCAATGTAATGTAATGTAAAATAGATTTTTTTTAATTGTCACGCACAAATTGGGGTTGAAAATTGGCTGCAACAATAATTAACATTTGCTTATCTTTTTGTAGCGTTTACTTTAAACTACTCCACTGTTGTATGAAATTACTTTACCTTTAAAAAATGAATCTATATATTTATTACTTTTTTTTTTTTTTACATGTTAGGCTTTTATCTCTACATACATGACATCTTATTTATCTGACTCCTTGGTTACACTATAAAACACATACCACTTGTGCCTAATACTGTACATCCATGGTCTGCCAGAAGATGGGTACAAGGCAATTCATAACGTTTTTACCAACCTGGACCCGCCAGCTTTAGTATTCTGTATTGAGTCCTCCTTTACCCGATGAGATTCAAATTGTGTTAAATAATACAAATGATTCAATAGTATTCATAGAAATGATTTTTGTATGTAAAAATGGCTTGTTATGGCTGGAAACGAGGTTGCCATTAGTGATAGGTGCCGTAAAAAACCAAACTGTGGACTGAAAGACACAAACATTTTATGGAGCCGAGGGAAACTGCTGACTGTGCACATTATCTGTAGGGATTGTGACGAGTTAACCATCTCACTTAACACAAAATCATTTGACAACAAGTTTATTTAAAAGTGTTGATTTGTGCGTACAAACTTTACCTTTAAATCAAATCAAATTCAATAGATTATAGCTTTCTTTTTTGACCTGAAAAAGACCCCTTTAAACTTTGAAAGGTTGCAGTAAATCAGTCGAATGGAAGTGCGCATTATCCTCTGCAATGCTGACACTGGTCATGGCGAGGCTGGTAAGATAAAACCCCATAAAAAGTGTCGTTTTGAGATGAGAGCAGAGCAGAGAGGGGACTGGGAGTTAGCGACCGGATGGATGTCAGCTTGATCTTTACTGAATCAAAAACCCTAACCCTAACCTCCTCAGCAACCGATACTCTCCTGATGCCCACTTAAATGTGTGCACACTTTGGCAAAGATACGGTATGTACATACATGTAAGATGCAGATTGACACTTCCAGATACTGACACATGTAGAGATAATGACACACACAGCCCACTGAGATCCGGGACGATCCTCTGCGGAAAAAGCAACATCAGTTGCTTTGAAAGGTTTTTGTATCAGTCATATTGACAGGATCAGTGAAAACAAGAGGAAGGGAGAGAAAGAGAGAGAGAGAGAGAGAGAGAGAGAGAGAGAGAGAGAGAGAGAGAGAGAGAGAGAGAGAGAAAGAGAGAGGAGATGGAGTGGGAGGAGTGGGAGGGATATAGATGAAAGATGAGAAGGACGAAAAACAAAGATCAAAAGGAAAAAGGTTGAATACAAGTTGATGAAAGCGAGAGAATAAAACAGGGGAATATGGGAAGGGGGTAAAGCAAAAAAAACTATTTTGACATAAACCACCAGTTGAAAACAACACGTACTGATAAATCAAACAAGATACGAAATGGGGAGATAAGGCACAGGGAAAGACAAGGAGTGTGAGAAAACAGAATTTACTTTGAAAAGTGGCAAAGATTCAAGACGGCTTCTTGCGCTTTCTCCCTACGACAAAGAAACATGAAGGAAAACAGATGTGATAACCCTTTCTGCTCTATGTGATGTTGGATACAGTGTCAAGTACTTTGTACCAGAAACACACACTCACATCCACTCGCATATATGAACGCTCACGGTGTGTGGCCAAAGCCCCCTATTTGAGTACCAGTGCTCATCCTGACACTCCAAAGGGGCTCAGCGTGTGCACAGTCTCAGATGTTTAATTCATAAAGCCGCCTGCTTGTGCTCAACATGAATGTGTGACGAAGGAGGATGGGAATGCATAGCGTTGTGCGCAACAGTCAGGCTTGAGCATGATGCAGAGACAGAAGAGAGGGAGGCTACATAAATAGAGAAAAAGAGAAAGATAACGCCAATGAATGAAGAATAAGAAAGTGGTGTAGGAGTGCACCACAGCCACAAAGAAAACAAGGTTATAGAAACAGACACGGCTGAAAACTATGAAGCAATAAAATGACACCAGAGAATGGATGAGAAAATTATATTTAAGAAACAGATGCTGGCTCACACAGAATAAGTGATGGATAGAAGTGGAGCAGTACAAGTGAAGGAGAGGAAAGAGGGACACAGAAAAGTGAGAAAACATTGGAGGGGATTTTGCAGACACACAAATAAAAAAACCTCATGCAGGCAGGCGGTAAGAACCCAGAGTGCTGAGGGTGTGTGTTGCAGGGCTCAGGAGAGGCAGACAGGGGACTGAGTGCTAACGATTTTCTGTCATATCTCTCTTTCTCTTCATCCCTCACGCCTGTTATCCACCTCCCCATGTTACCTCAACCCCACAGCACGTGTAGCAGGAGTACTACGGATTGTCTAGCCTTTGCTGGCATCAATTTCACTGTGGGATTAATCATTACACCTTGGTATAATTAGTTTCTCAGAATTAAGAACATGTTTCTTATGCAACCAGTTCCCTCCTGTCATTAAAAGAAGACATTGAAAGCCGTCTCCTTCTTTATTGCAATTTTGTTTTACTCTGTATATTTTCAAACGAGCAGAGTATTCCAAAAGTGTAACCTTATCTGCTCTTTAGTACAGTATGAAACATGGCTTTTTTAATTGTTAATAAATCATTTAATAAAGCCCAAATCAGTCAAATGCTATCTACAGTATGACAACAGCTTTTAGTTTTCCAGGGTGTGGAATTCCTTTGACGTGTACATCTGCCTATAGCAGACTTGCCCTTTTAGCTAGCTCTTGTGTTATAACCTATAAATTATTAAAACATAAAATGATTGAAGGAATTTTTCAACAGAATACAGTTCTTTACTTCCTTTCCTTGGGATGGGAACACTGATATCACTCATGGGTGTAACCGGCTCTGGGTGTAACGCGTTACACAAGTAACGTTGTTACAGTAATATATTACTTTTTGCTTTAACGAAGTAATGTAACGCATTACTAATGAAATGTGGGTATTATATTACCCGTTACAATGCTCAGTAACGCAGTTACAACACATTTTAACCCGAAATTAAATGGTGATTTGTTTTTTAAGAATGTACTAACATAGCGAGACATTCCAACACCAGACAAATTGTGCTGGTAGATTAGTAAACCTGGTGTTTACCCTTCAGGCTTCGCGTCGGGATCTTCGGGGCAGTTGAATCATGTTATGCAACCTCTATTAAAAAAAGAGAACGGAGCGAAAAATACTAACAACAAATTGTGTCAGGTGCGCGTGACCTGCTCCGCTGCGCGTGCATCATTTCCAAAGTGCTTCCACAGCAGTGACACACATCTGTGGATAATCATTTATACGAAAATGGTTAAAGCAACCATCACTAAACGCCAGCACCACTGCATCTACTGCAAACAGTAGCAACAGGTCAGAAGGGGACATCACGTGACCCTCCGTTGTGGACACTAGCTTACTCCCGCCTGACTCGCCGCCCTCAACCCCGGAGCAGCTTCGCCGCCCCTCTGCGGCCCGCAGGTGCCAGGATACCACGGCAAACAGAGCCTGCCCAGGTATATCTAAACAAGTACCCGCCTGTACAGTGTTGTTAGGCGGTCAATTTGCAGCTCGTGGTATACAAATAGACAAGGGCTAGAATATTCATGTGAAAATAGTGCCATATTCTGCCATGCCTGTAGAAATGTTGGGCCAAAAATAATGCATACAATAGCACAGATGCCTTCACCACGAATTGCTACAAAATCTCACATCCCAAGCTTATCAACGAGCTAATGTTGCAGCTGAAATGTTCTCCAGGTCACAAAGTCAACCTCACACGATGATGTGATACCAGTTTTCAAGGACAGTAAATATTCTCTTCCCAGAGTATATGATGGGACCAAAGTGATGATTTAGTAGGCTACATGGTTTAACTTGTAATAATACTTTTGCTTTTCAATGTTTGCCATTTCAAACCATGAGCTGGTTTAAATAATATTTGCCTTGATTTACAAAATGTTCTCATTTGTTTTATCAGTACAGTTTTGAAGCTGTTGTGCTTTTCTTTGCCATAGTCCACTTTGGACTATATGAAATATTTCAGGATTGCACTTTTAACTCACTTGAAATGTTCTCACTTGCTTGGTTTCAAAACATAACAAATGCCATAATCTGTTCATTGGGGACCATCAATGCTATTTTTCATTGCTGTTGCCGGCCGGCCACTATTGCTCATGTAACTACCCCCCCCCCCCTCATTTTGTTCTGGAACCGGGCCTTTTATATGCTAAACACACTACAGAGCCCATTCCGTGCCCTGTTAGTGTTTACTTCCTGTCTGCCTTCTTCTGGTGATTTATCTGACGTCCAGCGCTCCGTCTTTTAACCTCTTTTCCTTTCTCTCTCTTGATCCTCCTTAGCAACCTTCATTATAGTCCTTGACAGTGGTCTGTACTGTATTAACAACGTGTCACATGTTAAGAATTTACAATCAGAATTGAGTATTCAACTAAGCCGTGTAATACAAGTTGTTAGTAGCCTTAAGGGCCTACACAGTTGTTATGCTATACCACATTGCCCTTCACTGGATGTATAATGAGCTGCACTAAACTACATTTTAGCATTTAAAATACCTAGCCATTCTTTTGCGGTTATTTTGGTGAAAGTAGTGTAACTCATTACATTTCAGAGACAGTAATATTGTAATGTAACTTATTACTTTCAAAAGAGAGTAATAAGTAATATGTAATATATTACATTTTGGAAGTAACTTTCCCAACACTGCATGTCTGTCGGTTCAATATGAAGCTACTCCACTTTCGACTTCACTTCGAGCAATAGAACTATTAACAAAGCACTTATATACTAATAAAGGACTGGCTTACCTAAAGCCAGTTGAGTAGCACTTGAAATGTTTTTGCTCTATGAAAACTGATGTACTTATATGATTCTGTTTTCTTCAAGTTTGTATTTTGTTGGTCGAACGCACTTATTGTAAGTCGCTTTGGATAAAAGCGTCAGCTAAATGCAATGTAATGAAGCTAGAGCCAACATGAGGGTAGCTTAGCTTAACATAAAGACTGGAAACAGGCAGACACAGGCTCTGTCTGTGCCTCAAGCTCACTAAAGTGTCACTGTTTTTGGCCCAAAATCTTTCCGCCCTTAAACCCTCAGTAAAAAACGCCTTATACCTACAGTTTTTTTTGTTTGTTGCCAGGATAGCCATTTTCCTCATTTCGTGTTAAGGCTAAGCTAAGCTAACTGTCTCCTGACTCTGGCTACATTGAACTGAAAGATAAGGAACTGTTATTCATCCTCTCAGGTAAGAAAGCAGGTAAGATTATTTTCTTAAATTGTAAATGACTCCTTTATATTAATTTCATTTAACCTTAAGGAATAGGCTATTTAAAACAAAAATAAAGTCTGAGGCAAAGACAGCTAGCCATCGTACATCTGGCAGCCAATCGGGGTTGAGTATTTGTCTCGAGCCTTTTTTTAAGTCTTTATAATTGACATGATTGTCATTTACATTGAAATCTAGCTTGAAATCTATTGCTGCTGTCTATGAAAAAGTAACAACATTTAACCTTTGTAAATGACTACTCGCTATGAATACTGACATGCAGTAATCTTTAGTTGTAATCGACAGCGTCTCCTGCAGAGTCCAGAGGCCTGATGAGGCAGTCAAAACTGCAACGTCACACCTCTTCAGCCACAACATCTGTCACAGGTAATCACTTTTGCATACTCAGCCTGCTGCAAGTGAGTAGATGTACACACACACACACAACACACAGACAGACAGACAGACAGACAGACAGACAGACAGACAGACAGACAGCAGACAGACAGACAGACAGACAGACAGACAGACAGACAGACAGACAGACAGACAGACAGGACAGACAGACAGACAGACAGACAGACAGACAGACAGACAGACAGACAGACAGACAGACAGACAGACAGACAACAGACAGACAGACAGACAGACAGACAGACAGACAGAACAGACAGACACACACACACACACACACACACACACACCACACACACACACACACACACACACACACACACACACACACACACACACACACACACACACACACACACACACACACACACAACACACACACACAAAACACACACACACACACACACACACACACACACACACACACACACACACACACACACACACCACACACACACACACACACACACACACACACACACACACATTTAGGAGTTGCCAACATAGAGGGCCAATCCCACAAAGAATGAACAGAGAACAATGTATACATGAAGATGAATCTTTATTATATATACTCATCGTGATATCATCATTAATATCCATCATTAGGGCACCTTATACAGTATGGGAGTCTGCATGCCTGTTGGTTACAAAAACAAACATGCTGTCAACACGGCAGAAAAAAGGTAGATTTCCAATCTTCGGTTTGGATTGTTTTAACGTTGTTGCTACATGTTTGCTTCTAGTTTGGTTTTGCATAACTATTGTGAAACCTGTGAGCGGCTTCTTTCTGACTGAGGAATTTGATGAGAAATATGCACGTATATAGTGTCACCATATATGCTTGGTAGGGTCTCGGTTTGTGTTTGTCTAATGTGCGTCCAGCATGTTTGAAAGTTGTTGTGCAATGTGTGTGATAGTTACAGTAGCCTGCCATTTTCTTGTGTATCTGTGTATCAGCGGTCACGTGTGCACTGCCAAACCCTAGAAACTGTGGGCTCAACCAGTTCAGGCAAGTTCAGTGGACATCTTGGCACAGTTGCCAAATCTCGAGCTGGTTATACCTGGATACAAGAGCCAGAAACACTGTAATGATTTTTTTCCTATGCCCATGGAGGAGAATTCCCTTGCTCCACTCTCTAGAGATTAACAATAAAGAATCAATATTTGACTGCATACATCCAGGGTTGTTATAGTGCTGCAGCCTGGGATCACCAAAACACACAGTTACATTTGTTATTTAGTGGAGAGCAATTTTAGGCCTTGACCCAAAGTTTAGACCAGCTGCATGAAATGTGTTAAATGTAATTTCAAAGAGGCTTTGAGAGAATACATTTGGACACCAACACTTTCAATAATCCTTTACAATCACACTGAAGCTTAGAATGGCAAATGAGTGAGACACAATCACAGTACTTTCTTTACAGGGCCACAATCAAAATATGATGAAATTCAATGCAAGCGGTTGGTATCTGTAAGATCACAAGAAGTCAGCCTTGTGGGCTTTTTCAACAAGATTTTCGGAATGCATGGACCTTGGTTTTGTCAGGCTCTTATGTGCACAATTGTAATACTTCTGACCAAATCCAGACAACGTTTTGAGTTAAATATAAAGACGTTTTTCATTTTGGATATTTGTTATTTCTTTCATTGATTTAAATGTGAAGATAAATACTAAATATCTTTCGCTGTAGTCAGCAGTAGATTAGCTTAGTTTATAGACTGGATACAACTATACCTGGCTTTGTCTAAAACAGGGGTTTTCAAACCACACTGTGGAAGGTGAGCCTCCCCTCACAGAACATAAGAACAGCCGCGCCCCCCCTCCCAGTTATTATTGCTATTATTATTATTATTATTATTGTTGTTGCTATAATGAAGGGGTATTCAATTGCATTTCAAAGAGGTCCAATAAGAGAACATTTCATTAAATGCTCTGTTTTCGCTGTCTACCTTTCTCTTTTTTGAGCACGCCATTTGAAATTACTCCGACTGTTCTCTCTTCTTGTCTCGTCTCTGTGTGTTTGAATCTATCGTGCTGACTCACTGACTGCACCGATTTGATTGGCTGAGTAGTGTCACCTCCTTTAAACATTAAACAACAACTTTTTAAAACCTTTTTATCTTTACGTTTTAATTTTTTTTTTTTTACATTTTCAGCATCGTGGATAAATCCTTATATGCTCCCGGCAACACACTGAACGTCAACTTTGCCTTCTTATTACGCTCACCCCTACTTTAGTGGGAACAATGAGTCTGCGTCTTTGATGCGCACAGGCGGATGATGCGGGGATGCAATGTAGACAGGAATAAACGCAGATCATCCTCTGGCTGCAGCCTTGACCGGTACTTGCTTTTGATCAAAATAAGTATTATCAAAATTAAAATAAAGGGCCGGTGCCGGCCGTCAGCGAACCGAGCAGGCCGTCAAAGGCCCCGCTGACGACCGGCCGTTCTGTGATTCTCCAGAACACACAGATGGCCAGTCCGCCCCTGCCAGGACAGGTCCATGAAAATCCTAGTTTCAAATAATCGAGGTCATACTTCCTCCATTTTCTGCCAGACGCTGTCTCCTCTCTCACTTTAGGTAACTTCCCAAAAAATCGATCCATGTTGCCGCTCGCATAAAGTTAGCTGAAGTTCACTAGGTAGATTTCACTGTTTCTCGTTATTTTTTTCTCACGCTGCCCCTCCCCTGAAATCCCCCCCGCCGGGAGGCGCGCCTCACACTAAACCGCTGGTCTAAAAGTATCAATATACATCTTCTCCCTATGTTTTGTATTGCATTAAGAATGGAAAATGTGTGGCAAATTGTAATACCTCTAGACCAGAGGTGCCCAGTACGTCGACCGCGGGCGACCGGTCGCCCGTGGGGCAATGCTGGTAGACCGCGAGTCATTCATTTAAAAAAAAAAAAAAAAAAAAATCAAGCTCCGTTAAAATAGACAAAACAGGTTTTGATCCCTCCTCCCTTGTCCTCCCTGCCACTTAATTCAGGAGTTTACTTGATTGACAGAAAAAGCGACCTATCGCTTTCCAGTCTGTTAACCCAGAATGCAAAGCGATATAACATCAGTCAAGTGCCGGTAGTGATGGGAATTCCGGCTCTTCTTGGTGAGCCGGATCATTTGGCTCGGCTCCCCACGAAGAGCCGGCCCTTTCGGCTCCCAAAGGGCTCTTCAGTTTACCACATAGTATACCTTTTATAATTAAATCAATGCCATGCCTCATTTCGCTCCATTTGCTCTTCCAGCGCTGTTTTGCAGGGGGCTGATTCTGTGAGCTGCAGCTGACCACGCCCCCCTGCAGGAGAGGGGAGCGTGCTCTGAGATCAGCTGCTAGGCTGCAGCAATTGTGCTACTTTGTGCACATTGTGCAAGAAACGATGTTTTCAATCTGTAATAAAAAAGCTCCTCAAAAACACTATCGAAGCAGTTCCTGCCTTTGTTACGTTTAGTTCAAACAGTAACAACGGACTACTTTTCTTAGCGGATGCATGTCAATTTAAATCACATACATAAAACTATTTTTAAATCAATAAAATCATTTTCTAAATCCATAAAAGCATTTCAATTAATATTGGGAGTCATGTCGTTACTTTGTTGAGAATGTAGCCATGTGTAATAAACGGGATAATGTGCACATTGCAGATTGCATAATGTTCCTTCATGCCGATCTAGATCCCTCCGCAAACAAAACAAAAAAACGGCTCGTTCGCGGGCGAGAGCGGCTCCCGTCGTTCACGAGAGAGAGAGAGTTATAATTTCATTATAACTTTGAGAGACTGTTCATAGACCCATTTGAGTCTGGTGTCTAAGTTGACTGTTCTACTCGTTTATTGTGTTCCTTGTACTTATATTTGTGTTTTATGTTTAAGATTTCAGGACATGGAGAGTGGTTTCCTTAGCCTGCTTGTTATGTGTTTCTTAACAGAGAGAGAGAGAAATAGAGAGAGGTTAACATGCCATTTTAGTTTTATGTATTCATGTATTTGTTTCTGTTCAAGAACCCAAATAGAGTTGTTGTAGTTATCCCATGTATACATAACACGTGTTATTCAGCTCCTTGCAATTTGGGATTTTATTTTGGTTGGTAGACCTCGGTGAGCTGGTCATTTCAAAGTAGCCACCGGCCCAAAAAGTGTGGGGCACCCCTGCTCTAGACAAAGCCATTGTTTATTTTATGCTAAGCTTCTCGACTGCTGGTTGTAGCTTTATATTTAATGAATACAAATAAAAGTGGTTTCTTGGTGGCAAGAAAGTGAATAAAGAGGGTTCAAAAAGTTGTATTTTCCTTTTTGCTTGGATTTCGTCAGAGATATTAGAACAAAAGGGCATGATGTTTTGTTAGCTGTTCCCCATTTTTCCAGTTTTGATGCTAAATTAAGCTAAGCTAACAGGCTGTTGGCTTTGGATTCATATACTAAAATGCCAACGTCTTCTTTTAACACCAATAAAAGGGTCATGTATAAATTTTTTACAATTTCATCGTCAATTACAAATCATCATATTAATGAAAATAATAACATTAGAGTCAGGGCTCCTGCTAAAGGTCATTAGCATACATTAAGCCAGGTTCATAAACTAACCAACCTTTTACAAACTGCAAACCATTTCTTCCGGTCACAAATTGGACAGCTTCCAATCTGAAATCGACGGTTGGAGATATACCAATTTAACAGAATCTTCAGCCCCCCCACTCCTTTCTCTTGTGGCCTTGACAGACATGGACATGGCATCTCCAGCCGACCATGAAATAGTCACTTGTGTTTAGCCTGAACAAATCCATTCCTATGCCACTGTACACACACACACACACACACACACACCACACACACACACACACACCCACACACACACCACACACACACACACACACACACACACACACACACCACACACATCACACACACACACACCACACACCACACACACACACACCACACACACACACACACCAACACACACACACACACACACACACACACACACACACACACACACACACACACACACTACCTTGAGGCTTTGTAACCCTGGAGGACCACATGTATGTTCCGAAGAACTGATCAATACCATTCAATCTGCTCACGGGTCCTTGCTGCATTAGGCTACAGCTGCTATCCAAATGAATAGCTGGACACAGAGGGGCCAGTGTACAAATGGAATACCATTAAAACCCAATGGCTCTTGGGGGCTGTTGCTGACCCCCTTTTTTCCTCCTGGATCCAACCGCAGCAGCAATTTTTTGCTACACTGATTGACAGCTCCCATCCAGGAAGAGAACATATGTTGTAACCATGACAACAACTCATGCTACACCGGCGTGGATGTGAGCTTTTGATGATTAATCACATTTCAGCATCAAATATTGCGAGGTCGTTATAACGGCTTCAGGATTATATGTATTTACAGTCATATAAATAAATTGATGATGGTAACAGCTGTTTTGTATGGCGACAGACACATGTGCTTTTAAGTGCAGTTAAAATACCAATAATATCAACAGTGAGTGGCCATTAACATTGACAGCAGAGAGTTTTTCAACAGAGATGAATAGAATACATTGTATTTTTCTAATAGACTGAAAGAGAAACATTTTTATGATGAGCTTTTGCACACAGCACGTCTCCTTTCTAGACTATTTCAAACATCTCATCTAAAAATGGTTTCAAGCTATGAGATGGAAAGCAGACAGCAAGCAATAAAAGAGTCAGGAAACAGAGGGGAGGATGAAAAAGCTTCTTCTTTTGTTATCTGTGATGTGTCTTTCTTCTCTTTCTCTCGTCATTAGCAGTACAGAGTTTCAAGTCGAAACATCTCGAATCCCTTCTGCTGTGCCTGTTCCTTTTCTCCTCTCAGCCACTCCCCTTTCTCCCGGTTACCTACTAACACAGTGCTTTTAGGGACACCAAGGGAATTGCCTTCAGTTCATCCCGTTTTTGCTTCATCTCCTTCAGATTGCTTTTCACAACGATGGCGTTCATTTCTGAGGAGCCAACTCACCGTACCTAATGTGATGCCAGGTTCAGTGTTTATTCCCCAACTGTTGTTGTTTTCACAGTGAAGTTTCTCTCAGGGATAATGTCTAACCCTAAGTGATGCACAATATAATATATAGAGGGAAAAAAGTGGGCAGCGATACGGATACTTCACCAGGACATATTTTACAGAACCTAATGCACAGAATGAGAGCACAAAAACACACAATGGTTGTGTTAATTGGTCATCCGTTTACAATTGTGGGTCGGCAAGAGATGAAGAGGAATAATTAGGGGACGGAGAGGAGTATTGTTGTGTATAGTCATTATGTTGGCAACTACTGAAAGTTCTCAGTAAGGCAGAAGCTCAGCACAAGCACAAATAGTACTCATGGGAGGAAATACACACTTCGGTACAATGAAGGATAAGATAACACGAACAGTAGATAGACTAAGTTTGCATGTAGGAGTGGATTAGAAACGTTACTTTTTACTGTAAGGGTAGGGTAGGTTTCCCTTAAAGCCAATAAGCACACACATGAAAATGTCTATTAATCACGTATAATGCAGAGATGATTCTCGTGTAACAACGCTTTAAGGAAAGCCAGTCAAGGCAAAATGTTAAATCTTGGGTCTGAATTGTTGTTGGAAGGGCTTGGCTGAGTGTATCTTGAGGAAAAGGGAGTGTTTCTGAGAGGAGTGTGGGAGTTATAGCGTGAGAGAGCTCGTGAAGGTCTTTCTGGAAAGGTCAGAAGTGAATGGAGACGGTAATGCTGCAATGAAACTATTGGTCAGATTCCAGGAAGCTGTAAGGAGTATTTGGACTGCGAGTTAGAAACTTGTGGTAGCTTCTCAGGAGTGGCTTGGAAGAAGAGTTTTTTGTCCCCCAGATCGGATAAAGATGAAGACCAAAAGGTGATAAGAGCTGAGCTTGTTCCTGGCGATCACATATTGGGCAGATGTTCTGGGGCCCAAGGCGGTGGATGTCCCTCGTTCTCTTTTTGACTGGGTAGTCAAAAAATGGTGTCGGTTTATGGTGAAAGATGGGGGTGCACTCCAGAGAAGCTGCAGAAGAAGATACCAGGAACATTAATAGGAGAAAATAACAGAAAGGAGGTTTGAAACGGAGAACAATGCTCCTGACAGACAGAGAAGAGGTTGAGAAAAATCAGAAATGGAAGAAAGAGAAAAATAAGATCGAAACAGGAGCGCAAAAAGAGAAACAATGAAAACCATCACAGAGAGAGCAGGGAGGAAGGGGGGGGAGGGGGAGCAAAACCCCAACCGAGCCGAGTGACGTAGATGAGAGGAAATTAAGAAGTTGAGATCAAACAGGAAAAGAAAGAGAAAGGCCGAGATAACAAGCATGGGCACAGTGAGGCATAAAAATGGATCAGGGGGATGGAATTAGAAAAATAGAAGAGAGAGGGGAGATAAGAGAGACAGGATAAAAGGGAGAAGGAGGGAGGGAGAGGACGAATGAAAAGAGAGGGGACATAATTATAAAATGTCAGAAAAAAAATCAATGCAGGGAGCATCATTGTGCTTGCAAGCGCCGTACAGAGGGACAACACTGTGTCCATCAAACACACACACACACACACACACACACACACACACACACACACACACACACACACACACACACACACACACACACACACACACACACACACACACACACACACACACACACACACACACACACACACACACACACACACACACACACACACACACAACAAGGAGAATGAGTCAGGCAGATGAAGCGGAGAGAGACAAGTGACATTTAGAGCTCAGTCGGAGCATGTGATGACAAGGCACACAGATATATGCCAACCCCGACCATGCGCGCGTGTGTGTGTGTGTGTGTGTGTGTGTGTGTGTGTGTGTGTGTGTGTGTGTGTGTGCGTGTGGATTCAGTGTTTGATTGCAGGAAACTGATTTGATATATTATTCCTTCAAGACTACACAAGGTGAGAATGAATTTGGAGGTTTTGAAACTTGATTCAGTAAAAGTCCAGAATTTTGAACAGTAGAGCAGAAGAACTATCAGCTCAAATGTACTTATGGTGCCAAAGTAAATATTTCTGAACAAAAATGGCACCTGTGAAGGAAAGGGACAAACTATTTCCAATCAGGTCAATGGAGTTTAAAGTTCGGTATGGATCGTTGTCACCCCTAAAAAAAGTATAAAAATGGTGATATCTTGAGTTTTTTACCATCTATCCAACCTGACCTGATGGTGTTGTGGGGCAAATGCTGAATTATTATTGTAAAGAAAATAGATAGATAATATAAATAACCATAACACAGGAATACTTGAATTACCTCAATGTGCATATGGACGATACTTAAACACTGCTTGGCTATTATAACACACACACACACACACACACACACACACACACACACACACACACACACACACACACACACACACACACACACACACACACACACACACACACACACACACACCACACACACACACACACACACACACACACACACACACACACACACACACACACACACACACACACACACACACACACACACACACACACTGTTAACAGTATTAGTGCCAGGGCTTATCAGTGCAGAGGGACCACACACACCACAAAAGGCTGAAATTCATTACAGACGTAGGTGGGCCTTGACAAGCTGTCAGCGTGTTTGAAAGATTCCTCAAATCCCCCTCCCCTGTCTCCGGAGTACGCTGAGAATACTCAGAGCCCTGCTTTCTGCTTTCTCACACACACGTTATGCACACACACACACGGGCACACAGGAATGTCTCCAGGTCTACATCTTAATTTCAAGGACAGTTTGCATTGTCATTGCACCAACAAAGAAACACAGGGAACACTGTTCTGAGTCTTCATTTCATGGGTACTTTACAGTCGCCTCTCCATCACACACATTATTCAGAGGCACTGCTGAACAGAGAGTGGGGCTAGAGGTGCAGTTCAATGACATACTTTGTGTTTCTAATTTCACTCTGCTTCTATTTGCTGCCACACACACAAACTCTGTGTCCCTTACACAAACGCAAACACATAAAGACACATCATGACCATGCTCCGCACCTCAATACAAAGGATGGTTTACAGTTATGTGTGTGGTTTGGATGATCAAAGAGATTATTGTTGCCATAAAACAATGCTTCCACAACATTTATGCAAACATATTTTCCAAGCTGTAGAAAAATGTGAATATGATTATCCTTCAGCTAGCACTGTTTCATTTTTGAAGGACGGAAAAAGGGCAAATTGCTCTCGAAAAAAACTCTTTTCTTTAACATAATTACTATAATCTGCCAAACCTAAATTAAACAGGCCAGAGTTTGAATGCCTCCCTGACATGAATGTGGTATCTGTGTGTGTGTGTGTGTGTGTGTGTGTGTGTGTGTGTGTGTTCCAGTGTCTGACAGAGAATTACAATTTCAGCATGCTTCTGTGGTGTGTAATTGCATGTGTGTGTTTGAACGAGAGGCACAGAACACTTGTTTTTTCCCCAGTTATTAAACTAACCAATTACAAGGCCCACTCATCACGTCTACGTCACAAACAAAGGGAGAGTTGATCTATTATTAATGCACTTCTTCAGCAGTGTAATTCACACAAGGATTCAGTCTCATTGCCATACAATCACACGAGTGGATACACACACACACACACACCTTCTTTATACCTCTCTCTCCCTCCTCCTCCTCCTCCTCTCTTTCCATGCATTTCTAATCAGACCTGTCCTTCTTGTTTAATCTGAGCACACCTTAGCGTGCAGATGCCTCTTCCACCTTCTCATCTCTGCTGTGTGTGCCACATGTCTTTTAGTAAAAATACGGAGGAAGACGTGTATATGCCCAGATTCTGTCCATGCCGCTTTAAAGGTGTTCAATAGGGTGCATGTGCCTGCTGAGGATCCCGGACAAAGTAACTGCTGACAACCTTTACATATGTTTTTAACGGATAATGTCTGCCATATATATTTGACTTCTAGTCAACAAATGCCAAACCAACATGCTGCTAAGACCTGCTTGTACAGCCAAAGCTGTACTGTGAGAACATATGATTGGTTTTGGTATTAGTATGGGATTTGATGACAATAAGAAATAACGCTTTCATTGGAAACCTTCCTGTATTGGAAAAAAAGAACACAGGACACAAAGAAAACCGTGGCCTTTCGAAAATTGGACGATGAAGACGGTCAACACAGACTTATCTTAAAAAGTTATTAACCTAGAATGTGGCTTGACAATATTTAGTCTGGTTTGCGAGGCAGAAAGTCCTAATTTGTATATGTGGTGATTCTCTGTTAACAAGGGAGTCTGTTAGCCCTAGCTGCCAGAAACCGAGTTCACGCACAGAAAAACAGACACGCCTCATGACCACTAATCACCACCAACAAGTCAGAAATGTACAAAATAGATTATCAGAAAAAAAAAACATTACTCAGTCAGCCAACACTCCTTCAGCACAACTTTTTGGTTTGTCGTTTTTAATAATGAAGAATAAGTATTGTTCCAGGTTATAGCCTGAGTGAGGAAAAACATTTTAAGCAGTTTAAGAAAGATTGAAGAGGTGAAAGATGCAAAAAAGAAAAAGATAGTTGAATTCATGAATGGTAAATCTTAGGGAAGATTGTGGTTATGGGAAAATACCCTATACTTAAGGTTTTCTTGTACTGAATATTGGCATTGGACATACTTTGTGAGATGTGGAATCACTCAACATGCACATAGGGCTATTGGGATGGATGTACAGATGCAAAGTCAACCTATTTCAAAAGTATTAAGCATGAGCCTCAACATTTGACAGAGCAATAAAGGCAAAAATGAAAATATAACCCATACAATGACACCAGGGACCTGGGATACACAATCTCACTGGCAATGATCACCTTGTTTCATGAAGGTTAACTTCACCAAGCTAATCGCCTCGTGGAAGAACGCTTGTTATCGATTCATAGATTGATTTATGTATAGTCTACTGTCCGTCTGGTTCAAAAGCGTCCAGCAGAGGTTGTTGAAACTGAGGGGTCATTGAGTACAGATACATCACAAATTAATCTAAATGAAAGGTCGATGACTTATGATGGGACACTGATGCAAAAAGCACACATTATATATGTCGAGTTCTGAGTCTCTGTGGTGTTCAGATAAGGTTCAGAGTGCCTCGTCTCCCAGCGTGTGTTCAAAATAGGTCATCTTATTCTGCGGATGCGAGCGAGCGCGCCTGCTGCTTCTCCTGCCCTGATTTCAACAACATAAAGAACTGATGGGAAGTTTCCCCCCCTCTCGCTCTCTCCATCTATCTCTTTAACAACGTAACCCAGTGAGGTTAAGTAAATAAGTTTATTTTATGCATAGCAAGAGACGGAGGAATGGGGCTTCTGAAAGTGCTTGCATTTTGCTATTCCAGTTGTGTGTCAAGTTGGGTTTGTTTGCGACTGTGCCTTTTCCAGTGGCACCTGCCAACACATACCCTGACACACACACATACACACTCACACACACACTCTGATCTTGCCTCCATGCCTTAGCTTCGTTTTGTTGCTCAGCAGGAGACCCTCAAACCGAGCTCGGTAACATTTCTTTACTGAGCATGCAGGACTATCATGCAAGACATTTCTCCAGACACTGAGCTGTCACGGCCTTCAGGGCTTTGAGATGGCGATGCAAAAGGAGAAAAAAGCGGAACAGTAAAAACAAGGCACTCATTTATTGCGGCACATATATGCTGATGTCAGCATGTTTCTACAGTGCGTTCTTGTTTGTTCAGTTTGCACAAGTGGACATTTCAGGAGAGAAGCCTTCAGATGGTTCATTGTCTTAAATTACAATGCTGACATTACTGATGCAATTTGCTCAAGGATTTAGCAATATTTGTGGTGGTTAATGGTTTCAAAACATGGCAAGAGTATTTTGTCATGATAAATCATGAGGAAAAGCTACGGAATTTTATATTTCAGCTCTTACTTGTTGTTAACTGAAAAAAGCAAAACTGAACAGCTTACTACCTATTGTAGAAATACTGATGGACATTAGAAAATAAAGGAATTGGTCAAACTTTTAGCAAATATACATATTTGCTTTCTTTTAGAGAGGTTGAATCTGCACCATGTTTTTTCTTTTACATTAGTGTGTTAAAGGTCACCTATTATGCAAAATCCACTTTTTCATTGTCTTTTATACATTTAACACCCCCCCCCCCCTTATCACCTGAATCTCCTCCTAGAACACCATTGTGTTATTTTAACCAAATCTCTCTCAGAGGGGCGTGGGGAGGGGCTCCCTATTTTCATCTAAAGTAACAGACAGAGAATCAGCACTTTTGAAACAGGGCTGAAACAGAGGGGATTATGGGTAATGCTGCAATGATCTGTTTGGTGTTTGGAGCCAAACACTTCAGAGACATGTTTTGTATATATCTGAGAGCTATAATATATTGATGAAAAACAGTATCATAGAGGACCTTTAATAATGAACTGGTAGGTGGTAGTTTAGACCTTTTTACGCCTCTATTTAATCTTTTTGCTCAGCTAAGCTAACAGGATCACTGATTTCATATTAACTGCTAAGATTTGAGAGTGGTTCATCTTGTTTAATTTTAGTCAAGAAAGCGGAATAATGAATCTTCCGAAATTCTGTAATTTATACTTGTGAGATTGGTGGGCACTGCATCATTGTTTGTGTATTCTATGCTAGCTTTGGGTGATGATGGTATAAGACAAAGTCTGAGAATGTAATCTTATTTTAGTCCAAAAAACCGATTAAACTGTTCAGTAAAAACAGCTGACATTAAGATATTTAGTCAATTGTACTCATCAGATTCAATGTCAATCAAGATTAGCCAAAAATATCACCTCCTTTCCTTGCTACCAAGCCCTGTTGTTTGTATTGTTCTTTAGTAAGTTACTCTAAGTCCTATTTTTTAAATATTTCATCGTCTAATTTTTTCATCAACAATATTGCATGATATACTGTAGAAACCTACACCTCAATGATGTCTGTCGCATCTCGTCATCCTCTTGCTGACAAACTGTTTCAGTCATACTGTAGGTTTTGCTAACAACATTATTTTTTAATGATTTAGATGCAACCCTAGGTATTTCAATATAGCATTTAAATATATCATGTTATATATCCATATTGCCAACCCCTAGGCTACACTTTTTAAATTCTCAACTGTATAACAATACATTGCATTTAGCTGACGCTTTTATCCAAAGCGACTTACAATAAGTGCGTTCGACCAAGAAGATACAAACTTGAAGAAAACAGAATCATATAAGTACAATAAAACATTTTCAGTGCTACTTAACTAGCTTTAGATAAGCCAGTCCTTTATTAGTATATAAGTGCTTTGTTAGTAATTATATCGTTCGAAGTGGAGCCGAAAGAGATGAGTTTTCAGTCTGCGCCGGAAGGTGTGTAAGCTATCTGCTGTCCTGATGTCAATGGGGAGCTCATTCCACCATTTCGGAGCCAGGATAGCAAACCCACATGTTTGTGCTGATGGCTGTGATAACACATCGAGGAAAAGAGTGAGAGAGGGAGGAGTGACACAGAGCCAAGAGACACAGTAAAAGAAGACAAGGTAAAGACATGTGGACACGCTGAGTGAAAACGCTCTGTACTGCTGACACTGATAAATACCTGAGGAGTGGTACACAGTCGAGAGCCTGGCTACTTCCTCATTAACCTCGTGAAACCACAGGCAGTTCAGGTGATAAACGACATCTCATTATGTGCTATTAAACACAGAAGGTTCTCCCATAAGAAACCGTGACTTCTTAAACGTCCCCTCTGCCTGACAACATTCTTCCTTAGGGACCTAGAAAAAATCTTCTATGAAAGATTTGTTTGCAAGTTACAGAATGACCCACTGTGGCCTAATATCCTCTGACTGCTGCTTCTTTGCGTGCCACTTACATGTTTCCCCTCCCTGTCTCGTTCAAAGTCTGTTATTGTTTATTACAATAGAACTCAGTGGAGTCCCAGTAGAAGGCTCAGTGATAAGCAAAATACTCTGACACAGAAAGGAGGCTTTTACCATATGAAAGGCAGGGGAGAAAAGAAGGAGAAAAACGAAGAGAGGAAACGGATAAAGCGAGAAAAGATAAAGGTGCTAGGATTGGAGGATGTGTATATGAGAGGAGAGGGAGAGAGGGGAGAGAGACAGGGGTGGGCGGGAGGGGGAGATAAAGGCAGAGCTGTATTCCCTGATGTGGCGTCTGTGTGTTGGCTCTTCACAGCTCCTGCTCCAAGGATTACTGCATTTACACTTCAGCTTAAAAATAGCCCCGTGATAATTTATTTAGCTGGAGCACGCCATACGGCATTGTGTTCCCTGTCTATGAGATTCTTCCACTCCCTCAATTTCAGACCATATCTCTTTATATATTTTTCTCCTAATCTTTCTCTCCCTAAGAAACTCGCCTCCTCTATAATAATCACAAACATACAAGTGGTTATTTTTACATGCACAAACCTGACTGCTGGGCATAATCATATGGCTGCCAAGTTGGTTACATGACCCTGAATACACCATAACACAAATATGTTGTTGTGAAACAGGTGATCATCTCTTGGATTTGCGCAGACGTCTGGGCTTAACTTTGCATCATATAAACAAATACAAATAGTAATCTTGTTGTTAGAATAAACCAGATTTTCCAATCTAGGGCCAAGTATATTGAACTCTGTGTGTTCACAGCGTAGACCAAAAGCACAAATACGTGGTCCACTCTTTTTGTTAATATTTATAAGCCTGTTTGTATGTTTAGTTATTTTAAAACGTGAAACTGGGCACAATGCATAAGGCTGATCTCCACTCCCACAGTTAACCACATTTCATGAAGCAATCTTCAAGCCTTTCATTTCAATATAGAATAATGTATGATAAAGGGCACTTGAACAAACAATCGCTATTTCATACATTTATCAACATTTAATAGTGGGTTTGAGTTGATTTTTTTACTTGGACTCATCACTTATTCCCCAACACATCCATCAGGATAAATATATTCAAGGATATAAAAAGCATAACAGAAAATACTTCTGTCTGTCTATTATACATGACTGGTTATGGTGTTATCATCAGTAGCATCTCATCATCGTTGATCTCTAGAATAGTTTATAGCACAAAGCAGAATTCACAATGAAGGATAAGTTGAAAATAACCATGGCCGGGAAATAAAGAATGTCCTTTCATTGGCATCGTATATGCTGCTGTGTAGTGTGCAATAACAAGATTATATTAATTGTATTAGCTAATTACCAAAACAAATGATATCTCCATTACATTATATAAGACTCAGCTCGCTGTGGTATACAACGTGTGGCCACTCTCTTTATAAATACCCGTTTGTGTGTGTGGGGGGTAGTGACGTACATTTAGCTCATGTTTACTTAGCATCACAGTATATTTGTATCCTTCTTATTCCAAAGTGTGTTATCAAAGTTAGATGTGTGGTTCCTTGAACATTATTCATGCAATGTAACCATCGCTAACAGACAGATTGAAATGAGCATTTACCACAAAATTATAAGCCAATGATGTACCGCTCAAGTGAAGAAAGCAAGTCTTTTACCACAGTGTTATCCAATTTGCCCTTGGGATATAATCGTGGAGTGTTCTTTGAGCGTACTTGGAGAAGACGAGCCCCCTCAAGACGCTCAGCTGATACGGTGGCCTATCAAGAGTGGGACAGGGCATGTTCAAAGTCAACAGCACTTAAACATAAGATACGAGAGGCCTTCAAAGAGCGGAGACAAAAAGGCTTGGTTGCTATTTTGGAACGGAGAGCTTCAGTAGCAGAGGTTAAAGGGGATCATCAGTCTTCGTGGCACAGCGAATTTCATTTCCCGCTGAAATATGATGACTCGACGGCAGCGAGGACTGCAGTGATGTCGCAGGGAAGTGGGGCTCGCAAAAAGGAAGGGGTCTCAATGTATTCCACTCAGCGGTTTCCCTTTTCCAACAGGAACCCTGAGAGCTGTTGGTGAATAATGAATGCCTCACATGGCTCCATTGGTCCGGAAACACTGACAACTCTCGTTTCCCTTAGTTAGTGTAAAAAGTCGAAGGACATTTATCATTTGTTACTGTAGCACTTGAAATTCTTTGATTTTTTAAACAATTGTGCCCTTGATTCTGAAAAGAGAAGAACAATGGCAGGTGACTCATGAGTCATTTCTAGCAAGCAACATATTAAATATCTGATTATTTCAAGCCGTATAGCTAATCAAGCTAGCCAATCAAGCTAACATTAGATTCTTGGGTTGCTTGAAAACACAGTCTGAGATTAATTGTGTTAGCTGACTTGAATGAGATGAATGATATCATAAAAAAGTTTTTTGATTATGCACTTGATGGCTTTGTTGATGGTTTGAATAAGTACCACAAATGTGCTTTTTCCATCTAGAGAGACATTTGCCAAGTTGGAGTAGGACTTTAAATAACACTGAAGAACAGGTGTAGGCTATAGGTGGTAAGTGTGTTAGCCTGATATGCAAAATGTTGCAGGTTTAGCAGTTAAACACACATATAATCCGTTCTTTACACCTTGTTTCTCTTAACAATGTTCTTAATGTTTGGAAAGAACATGACCCTTCATGAACCAACATGTGGACAGTTGAAAAGCTTGCAGGCTAATTGGCGTCAGAAAGGCCAGCCGAACAAGTTGTACTAGAAATAGATGAGTAATGTATTATACCGCAATAATTATATTTTTAAAGTGAAAAGAACATGAGAGCTGGGAATGGGGTGGGCATTCCCTTCTCATGTGGGAACGCTTTGAAATAGACAAAGGGCATGATGCAAAGGTTGCCTAATTTTGGTTGGGCCACAGAGTGACTCATTCTAAGCCAATTATAGTCGTAGACACTCGTACAGTATGAGAAACAAATGTATCTGGGTTGTTTTAAAGCATGAACTATCCCTTACTGAAAATGTTGCATGCATATTGTTGTTCAACCATCTTGTATTTAATGTGATCACAAACCTTTACATGGAAAAGAGCTGTCACTTTTACAAAACAATAAAATGAATTGCAAACTGATGAAATAGAAAACCCTAGACATTTTCTTTGTGTTTTCCTTAATTTCCATTTAATCTAACTCATGCATCTGTTCCCGAAGGGCACCATTTGCACTGAGGGCAACATACGTTCTCTCTGTGTAGGGGATGTATTAAAGTAGGAACGACGCCCTCACATTTCTCTTTGGGGAGACACTGTGTACATTCAGCAAATAAACCTGGGTGGAACGCCTTCCTTTCAGCGACATAAACAATCCCCATGAAGAGAACATTTCATTTTCTTCTCTACTGAAAACTTTTGGAAAACACTTTAATTCCCTTTGAGTGGCTCTGGGATTTCAAGTTTAAACTAATTTGCTTGTCTGGTAATTAAATAAGAAATTCTGCAAACAATTAGTTCCGCCGGTGCATGCAAGCTATTAGTACTTGTTCAAGGGTTTGTGAGTGTTGTTTTGTGTGTGTACAATCTCCTTTGTAAGCAAACAGTATGTGCACGGGTTCAGGCACATTTCTTACTGTGTGTGTTACGTGGGTGTTGTGAGAAGGATTACTTTTCTTTGAGCATGTTTGCAACGTTTTTTTTTTATGAGAAGCAGTGTAGAAACACCCCAATACATCCTGGTTTTAGTTTGGAGGCATGTCTTACATAAAGAATAACACAGAAACATGAGTTGACATTTACATAAATGAGCAGAATTGAGATGATGAGGTCCCAAAGACATACATAAAAGCAGTTAAAAAACATAATTCTTATAAAACAAGAAAGCTAAGGACCTGCATCTGCAGTGTCATCAAACATTCAGTCTTGATTTGCTTCGTAAGTTGAATATTGTGAAAAATGTGAATTTTGCAGAGAGAAAATTCTATTTATTTTTCTTGGGATGAATGAACATTTGATAACTTAAATCAGATGAAACTTATTTGGTATCTCATGTATGGAAATGTCTTACCTTGGATAAACTCACTGTCTGTAATGTTCAATGCTTTCTGAGAATGAGTATGTGCGAGGTACATTTTGCCGTAGCCACTCTCACTCAAACTGCCTTATCTGACTCTGCTTTGGCTTTTCAATAGATTTCCCACAATGCATTTAAACAACCCCCAGACAACAGGAGTGAACTTGTTGCATTCAATTTGTGTGGGAGGAGAGTGCAATACAGATAATGATAGCAACAGCATAGTAACTGCTATAGAGTGAGCATCGCCGGGCAAAAAAGAGGAGCATTATTATTACTCACACAACATACATGGTGTTCTGTGGCCGCAGTGCCACAAGATATGTTCTTTATTGATGGTAGTATCTGTTCACCCTGTATGACTGTTGAATGTCAGCACACAACGCTACAAAAGTGCTTTTGCTCTCAACACTGCAACAATCTATATTTGTTATATAAATAATGAAAAAAGACTGTGTAAAGTAAAAGAGGGCATTTGTAATGACAAAAATCTCATCATATAATCTGAGTCTGATGCGGTTTCCTTCAGCTGGAAGAAATGTTTTTGTATCTTTCAACTTATTGTGTAGTTTTACGGCCCAAGACTTCACTGTTTTGGTTCACTCAGATTCTCATTAGTGCCTTTACAAAGAAAAAGATAGAAAAAACGTCCTCTCTTCACTATCTGCCCAGCACCGAACACCAGACAGGCAGTGACGAGCAGGTGAACATAGCGAAGCTTTTAACAGCTCATAAGACATATTTGTCTCTCACAAATTGGAAACCAAAAACGGGCTAAACAATAAGAATGAAAATCTGATTTACATTGGAAAAGTTACTCCAAATTAACATTTAATAGATGTATAAAAAGCCAGATTTTTGCTGGGAAATTTGGCATTCAATGAACAATATCATAAGTAATAATTCAGCATTCAGTGATGTCATTCATCACAGTGGAACACAGCACATATTCCAATTAACATAAGGGTTGTATATTGAGAGCAGAAACAAATCAGTTTCTTATCAGTAAACTACCCTATATTTAAAAAAACCAAAAAACATTTTAGTATATATTTAAAAAATATATGAATTTGAACTCAAATGCCAAAAGGCCTACTGACTGGAGTGTGTGAGGCCTCCAAATCAGGTAGGAAAACCATGGGAAACAATGGCAAAACACAGCCTTTAGCTAACTTTTCATCTTTTAATATAATAATTCTGCAATATCTGCCAGAATCTGAAACTTGGTACCCTCACTGGAGGTAAGAGTTGGTTATCATATAGCTGGTACAGTCTCCATATGCTGACTCTGAACATCTTCCTTTCAATCCCTCACACCCTCGCCTCTTCAAAGTAAACCACTTGAAGTGATCGTGTATTCTGTGCACACCGCCGGCCCCTGCTGACTCTGTAGCATTAAACGTGTATTTACCAGCTGGGGGTGTGAATACATGACGAGGCTCCTGAATTCCCAGCAGGGCCATACCTGCCACCGCTACACCACATCACCCTTGAGCTAGACACCTTAACCTTAGCACAGCACACAGTCAAGCACGCATTGCATCAACCCGGCTGTGTGCGTAAATGGCTATATTGTTAGTGTGGGGGGTTTGTAGGTCCCAGTGGATACAGAGGGGGGCATCTGCAGGCAATGCAGGAGTCATATAATGAATATTAATCAACATATGTGCTGTAGATCTAGGCAAAAGACTCTAGAGAGTGAAGTCAAGTATTACCTTGGGGGGATCTACCATATACATTCATTAGCCATCAACCCCGCCATATCTGCTGCTGAAACAAGGCCCTGTGTCCCAGCATGTCCTCCAGTCAGAGCACAGCGGTTCGAGCTTTATGTGTGTGCACGTGTGTTCAATTCATACGCACATTACACCACTTGTGATAACAGTGTTGCTTCAGTGCGACAGTATGAGGGGCCGTACAGGCCGTAATTCATACTGGTCCTCTCACGCACATACATTCTCCTTTCATATACATATATTTCCACTCTTACACACATATATTCTCCTTTTACATACATACATTTCCACTCACACACAAGTATTTATTTCCACTCACACATTACATACATACATTCTGATCTCATATTATCATATTTCAATGCACACATTCATACATTGTCGCTCACACATTTATAAGTTGTTCACTCACACATTTTTACATTTTGTTCTCATATTCATATATTTGAATGCTCATATTTATACATTTTGCTCTCATGCACATTCATTCAATGTTTACATTTAATATTATAAATAATATATGCATGTATGAAGACAATATATGTATGCAAGAGAAGAATGTATGTATGTATGAAGACAATATATGTATGCAAGAGAAGAATGCATGTATGTGTGAGAGAAAGTATAGTGGAAACGGAAGGAGTATGGTTGAAACGGAAGGCAGGTCATTATCGCGCTGTGATTGGCTCAGAATATCGAGCGGGGCGGGCTCATGTTCAGAACTTCTGATTCAAATCAACATGATGGAGGGGGAGATGAATCGTGTCAGTTTTATTAAGAACTTGCAGTAAAAAATATTTGTAAAAAAAATATGAAGAGCAGCTGATTTGAAAAACAAAGTGGAGAGACGGCTGAGTGACCGCAGTGTAGAACCGCTGTATAGTTTACATCTCCTAACAATGTTGTCCATTTTAGACATAGGCTTATTATATTTACAGCCCTTAATAACATTCATTTTCTGGGCTCAATGTGTGTCTTGGCCGTTTTCGTTGTGATCGCTAAATTCACCTTGTTTCCCCTTGTTTAATATTATCAACGTTGCAAGCAAGAGTGCTTTTGTTTTGAAATCACTTCCGCGAGTTTCGCGGCCCCCCCTCCCCTCCCCCTCGCTACAATGACCATTAGACCATTAAGGTAAAACCTTTATACAGTCTATGGGTAAAACACAACAAACAAAAACGCCTCGCAGACACTCTTCCGTTTACTTATTTAATAAAGAAAAACAAATGGTCCGTAGATACACGGATTCATTTCCCTCCATCATGTTGATTTGAATCAGAAGTTCTGAACATGAGCCCGCCCCGCTCGACATTCTGAGCCAATCACAGCGCGATAATGACCTGCCTTCCGTTTCAACCGTTTCAACCATACTTCTTCCGTTTCCACTATACTTTCTCTCACACATACATGCATTCTTCTCTTGCATACATATACATAATATATTGTCTTCAGACATGCATATATTATTTTTAATATTAAATGTAAACATTGAATGAATGTGCATGAGAGAAAAATGTATGAATGTGTGCATTGAAATATGATAATATGAGAGCAGAATGTATGAATGTGTGAGTGTAAATAAATACTTGTGTAAGAGTGAAAATATTTGTATGTAAAAGGAGAATGTATGTGTGTAAGAGTGAAAATGTATGTATGTGAAAGGAGAATGTACGTGTGTAAGAGTGAAAATGTATGTATGTAAAAGGAGAATGTATGTGTGTAAGAGTGAAAATATATGTATGTGAAAGGAGAATGTATGTGCGTGAGAGGACCAGTATGAATTACGGCCTGTACGGCCCCTTATGAGAGGCCGTCTAGCTCACAACTCATACTTCGTCTTACAAACAATATCAGAATCTTACATGTAAACCACCAGACTCTTTCACACACAGCATCATACCATCTTTAACGTACTGTCATTCCTTCCTTCATTTACTATCATACATAAATAACTATTCTCTCTCACACACAAAAACAAAATCTCTTAAACGCACCATCATACTCTCGTACACACACCACTATCGTCTTTCACAAACAACTATAATCTAATAGAACATTATAATAGTGTATGTGAAAGAGGATAGTAGTATCTATGTGTGTAATCGGTAAACAATGTATGTAAAACAGAATAATAACCTTTGTAAGAGGGAATAGTATTTCATGTTAATAACAATAGTCATATATGTAAAACAGAATAGCAGTGAATGAAAGGCCGAATAATAGCTTATATAAGAGGTAATAATCAACCTGATCTCACCAGAATGCGTGACTCCACCACCACTCCTTAACACCGCATTGCGTGGTGGAGTCACGAACTTTGTTACATTTACGTGTCTGCACCACGCAAACAACCCCAATGTAAAGTGAATGAGGCTCTTTTGTCGTGGTGCACACGCATTCTACAACGTCCTGCAGTGAGCTTTTATTCTATAAAACGTTTTTAAAATCTACTTTATAGCTTGTAGTAACTCACAGGAGGCTTCTTTTATTTTATTTGTATTCATAATAATTTTTATTTTTCGTCAGAATGTATTATGGTGCATTAGTTACGAATTTTTGTTCTCAAAAAACAGTGCATTGTGTGTAATACAACTGTGATTTTTATTACATTGGTTTGTTTTTAAGGAAGGCCAGAGCTTCAGCTGTGTCGAATAGATTGTTCCCTTTAGTTAACGTTTTTTAAAAGAACATTATATTCCTATTTGATCATGTCCCCTTTATTGTATTACGGAGAGCAATGTGAGCGTCCATTCCCATTGGATAACGGAGGATTTTACACCCGGAAGTAAGTATTCTCTTTACTGTCGATTGATTTTACAGTGATATCTGCACGACTCCTCAACTCAAAAACACCAGAGTATCCTTGTTGATTACACAACATTGATTGGTTTAAATTGTGTACAATGCTTTTGTAATTTTCCCCTTCGATTCGGAGAAACAAATATTTGTTCAGTTTAGGATGGCCGAAGACACTACACTACCCAGAGTCCTCAGCTATCGTTTGGGACTACACCATGGCTGCTTCTCAGGTCGACTATTTTCATTTCCTCGCTCCTCGGTCTCACCGGAAGTTGATTTGCCTGCGCCATCTTGAGTACCGTCCCATGGCTCTTATTTCTGCCGGAGGACCAAGGATCGAGGAGCGATAACCGAGGAACCACCAGACCATCCTCCGATGAAATCCTCAGATACTCACCCCGCCCCCTTACTGTGTATCGCTCACTGATTGGACGAGGCAGTGCATGCACTGATCTGATGCTTCTTGACATGAGAGCAATACCCCAGCGGAGTGAAGAAAATACATGAACCTCACGGGACGGGAATGTTATTCCTATTGTGCACTCTAATCAATATTAATCAAACTATTGTTCGTTTAAATACATTTTAAGAATGGCGTTTATCTTTTTTGAGAATGACTTCTTATTTTATTTCATGTATTTGGATCTACAACAGATGATACTAATGTTTATGTCAGTAAATGTGCACTAACAGAGGTGGGGGTGTTTGTGGAAATAACGGGTACAGAGCTGGCTGCTGCCAGACGAACAGCTGTGCAGCGTCATCACAAACGGACGTCGCTTCACGTGACGCTCCGGAGGAAAGGACGTCCCATTGCTCTTAAAACTCATTTCCCTGCTTCTCGTGGTTTCCTTGCGTCCCTCCATGCTTCCCTGGTGGGAGGGACTAAACGCAGGGAAACGACGCAAGTGAGGGACGCAAGGATTCCATTTAATCGACCTGAGAAGCAGCCCATGTGCTTTGCTTGACAAACCCCGTGGTTTGTCCTCAAGCTCTGTGATTGGATGTTGGAGTGGCAGTGCGCGAAGTTTACGCTGAGCGACAAACAGCATTTTGAAATGGAATGAAACCCATCGACGCCACACTATTCAAAACAGGAATCAAACGTCTCCTACCCCCCCCCCCCTTAGGTCACAGGCTCCTCCAACAGTGCAACACAATAAAACAGATACACAGGAAAAATAGTGCAAGTCAATACAAAAAGAAAAATAGTAAAAAGTGAAATAGTGCAATAAGAGTCTATACAAGTGATTGGAATATGATATATTAGACAAATCATTTCTAAGTAGCAGCCAGATGAATGCTATGGATGTTGTTTCAAAGTTCAGGTGTTTAATAGTCTTATGGCCTGTGGGATGAAACTGTCCCTGAGTCTGGTGGTTTTGGTCCGGATGTAAGATAAGATAAGATAAGATAAGATAAGATGGTACTTTATTGATCCCAATTTGGGACATTGTTTTTGTTGCAGCAGCATAAAAGACAAGGCAATAAAACAAAACCACAAATAAACAAGAATAGAAAGAAAAGAAAAGAAAATAGAAAATATACGTGTTGAAATAGAAAAGATACATGTAGATATTATATATGCAAATATACATTCAAAAATATATGACAATGGAATATGGAATATCAAATATTGAACATACTATGTGTAAAATGTACAGCGATGTTGTATTAGAGAAACTATGGAGCAGAGAGTTCTCTTCCAGCCAGAGGTGATTTATTGTACAGAGTTATTGCAGTGGGCAGGAATGTGTTCCTGTATCGGTCCTTGTGACAGCGGAGCTGCAGCAGTCTGTTGGAGAAGGAGCTCCGTTGACTGTCCAGCTGCATGGTGGAGAGGATGGGTGGGTTATCCATCATGGACAACAGCCTGTTCAGTGTCCTCCTCTCCACCACAGCTTCAAAGGGGTCCAGCTTGATGCCGATGACAGACCCAGCTTTCCTGATCAGTTTATTGATCCTGCTGGTGTCACCGGCTCTGATGCTGCCCCCCCCAGCAGACCGCATCAAAGAAGAGTGCACTGGCCACAACAGACTAGAAGATCTCCAGCATCTTGCTGCACACGTGGAAGGATCTCAGCTTCCTCAGAAAATAGAGTCTGCTCATCCCCTTCTTGTACACAGTGTCAGTGTTGATCCTCCAGTTCAGCCCATAAGTGCACTCCCAGGTACTGTAGTCCTCCACAACAGCCACATCCTCTCCTAGAATGCGGCTGTTGTGCCAGACGGCAGCAGACAGAACAGTTTGTGGCTGGGGTGATGGGGTCTTTTATAATCCTGAGGGCGTTCTTTAAGGTTAACCTGGTATTTTTACTCCACTACATTTATTTTAGTTACTTTACAGATTCTGATTAATGATGTGAAATATAAACAACCCTTAAAGCAGACTTTAGTTACACCTGAGTAAAATTCAGGGAAGCTGATTGTCAAGTGCCAACAATCAGGAGAGATATTTGATTGGAGGACTGGCTTATCTAAAGTCAGTTGAGTAGCACTTGAAATGTTTTGGCTCTATGAAACCTGATGTACTTATATGATTCTGTTTTCTTCAAGATTGTATTTTGTTGGTCGAACGCACTTATTGTAAGTCGCTTTGGATAAAAGCGTCAGCTAAATGCAATGTAATGTAATGATTGTTGGTGCTTGAGAAGACTAAATATGTATCTGCAGATCCCTATAAAGTATATACATTACTCGTTATTCTCTACAAATATTTAATTAAAAACTGTATATAATTGCTATTTTGGACATCCCTTTTCAAGATTTCAATATTACTCTAAACGTGTAATAACGTGCTTTAACCAGTAGGTGGTTTGGGTTAAAAAGCTGTCAAGTTTACAGTGTTAACAAAATAAAATATACTGCTGTTTCTGGTTTAGTTTACGACAGATATATTTAGTTATTGTTTTGATATTTGTGACACAAAAGCGATGGAAAAAACCCACAGCAACACAGAAAAGATGGTCTTAACATGAGTAGTTAATAAAAAACAATAATACCAAAACAAATTATTACTACTAACTTTATTGTGAAATTAAAACAGAACGGTAAAAGAATAGTTTCCGGTCTATTCTGAGCCCGATCTCTGTAGATAAATACAAATAAAGAACTAAGACAGATGTGTAATATTTAATGCAGCCAAACCATTTATTACAATGCATTCATGTGATGACTTTCAAAGAGTAAAGCAAGCACTGCTGAATAAAGTATGATTTATCTTTTACGAAACGTTTTTTTCATATGGAATGCAGTTGGAGGTCAACCAATCACAGAGTTTGAGGCAACGCGGAACAATAGCTGAGGATTCTGGGTAGTGTAGTGTCTTCGGCCATCCTAAACTGAACAAATATTTATTTCTCCGAATCGAAGGGGAAAATTACAAAAGCATTGTACACAACTTAAACCAATCAATGTTGTGTAATCAACAAGGATAATCTGGTGTTTTTGAGTTGATGAGTAGTGCAGATATCACTGTAAAATCAATCGACAGTAAAGAGAATACTTACTTCCGGGTGTAAAATCATGACATGATCAAATCGGAATATAATGTTCTTTTAAAAAACGTTAACTAAAGGGAACAATCTATTGGACACAGCTGAAGCTCTGGCCTTCCTTAAAAACAAACCAATGTAATAAAAATCACAGTTGTATTACACACAATGCACTGTTTTTTGAGAACAAAAATTCGTAACTAATGCACCATAATACATTCTGACGAAAAATAAAAATTATTATGAATACAAATAAAATAAAAAGAAGCCTCCCGTGAGTTACTCCAAGCTATAAAGTAGATTTTAAAAACGTTTTATAGAATAAAAGCTCACTGCAGGACGTTGTAAAATGCGTGTGTGCACCACGACAAAGGAGCCTCATTCACTTTACATTGGGGTTGTTTGCGTGCCAACACGTAAATGTAACAAAGTTCGTGACTCCACCACGCAATGCGGTGTTAAGGAGTCGTGGTGGAGTCACGCATTCTGGTGAGATCAGGTTGGTAATAATAGTTAATGTGAATGACTATAGGTATGTGTATAAAACAGAATGATAGGGTGTGTGCATAAGAATAGTTATGTGTGAGAGTATGATTGAAAAGGAAGTGAGTTTGATTGAAAAGGAAGTTGGTCTAAATTCTCAGTTCCTGATTGGCTCTACGTTTTTTGTTTCACGGACACCGCCCACAATGCCAGTAGACTACTACTAATTTTCCCTGTGTAACCTGAAGAGTAAAAGGGTCAAGTCCGTCAGAAAGCAATGACTGTAAGTGTAAATGTATGCCTAACACTTACACTGACTGTAAGGATTAGTAACATGTATTGTGTTTATGTGATGACATTTGGAGATGTTTAAACTGCGTTAGCATTCGCATTCTTATGTACAGTAACAAGACATGAAACTATTAAGTGTTAATTAAGTCTAAATAACTCAAAATTAGGTACTACTGTCTTATTGGGCCCATATTGAGCAGAGCATATTAAGACCAAAACTCATGTACAACAATTTCCTTACTTGCAATAAATAAGCACTAATTAGAGGGTTATTGAGGAAAAACTCTCAACTAATGGCCTATTACTTGTATAATCTGGTCATGTAGAATAAGGCATTAATAAGTGTTTTATAATGACTAAGAAAATAGCTAATATACTGCTAATATGCATGTTAATTATCAACTAGTTGATGGTGAATTTGTGTACCTTAATATAAAGTGTTACCAAAAGTTCTAATTGCAGCTCAAATGTAGCCGTGCTCTGAGCAGCTTCAGGCTTTGTTTTCAAGGCTGTAAACCAGTCAAGGAATGAATATTTCAACTGGCTTCCTGTTGGATGAACCTGACTTCCTTTTAAAGTATGCTCTCTCACAACCAGTACAATGTCCTCCTGTCATAAGCTCTCAAAAACACAAGGGTTGCAGTAGAATAGTCCAACAATCAGCTCCTAACCCTATCGTCTATTCCTTGACCTCTGAGTGAAACGTCACGGGGTTAAGGGATAGTGGATAGGAGAATTCAAAAGGACTTAGGAGAAGAGACTGCGGTACTTTGAGAATCCGACTGCACTTTCACTATCCGACGTGTTTATGATGCGCCAGCGGACGTCATGAATGTGCGTCTGCTGCTGTGGGGAAACTATGGAAACTACAGTTTTCTATACAGCGGACTACTACATGGATGTTTAATGATAATAATAATACATGGGACTTTTATAGCGCTTTTCATGAAACTCAAAGACGCTTTGACAGAGAATTAAGAAAGAAAAAAAGAAAGACTAGAGAAAAAAAAAAAAAAATAGATAACAAAGAAATACAAAAAGAGATAAACAAAACAGAAAATAGGGGGGGGCGGGGGGTGGTCAGTGGTTGAATGCAGTGTTGAACAGGTGGGTTTTGAGTGATGTTTTGAATGCTGTGAGGGAGGAAGAATCTCTGATGAGAACGAGGGACTACTGTAAACTCATCTAGAGACTCTGCACCGTGCTCTGATGCTGTTGCTTTATGCTTTATGAACGGGGACAACAGAGAAACATATTCTTCGTGACCAAAGTTGGAATTGAAATAAAAAAGGAAAGTGAAACTTATGCTCGTCATCACCCTCTCCCTTACATTTACTGATAATTTCAGTAAAAACTAACGTTCATATTTCTCTTTTTGATTATAATACTGATGAACGTTCAAAACAAAGCACTTTGGCAACTTACCACCTATGTTTTAAAATGCTTAATAAGCACCGTAACTTTCATGATATTATTTCTCGGTCATAATCGGTTGTTTCCATGAACGGCCGAATGTTGTGTGACGGCAAATGCTGTGGCTGTGTGACAGCATTTTCTCTTAGTTTGAAACCGCCTTTCCTATCATCTATAGAATTCGAACGGCACTTATCATGGCTGCCACTGAGGTACTTCCGGGTTATTTCACTCCGTTAGGAAGGTTCTTAAGAGAAACGGACTATTCGACCGCAACCCTGCATTCTCTCTCACACACACTACTATACCCTTATACATACTACAATTCCTCTCTCACATACACTATCATTCTTTCTCACACACACTACTATACCCTTATACATACTACAATTCCTCTCTCACATACACTATCATTCTTTCTCACACACACTACTATACCCTTATACATACTACAATTCCTCTCTCACATACACTATCATTCTTTCTCACACACAAAGTTTTCCATCTTACATACTAGGGCTGTGCATCTTCACTGGTCTCACGATTCGATTCGATTACGATTATCCTGTCAACGATTCGGTTCGATATCCCGGTGCATCACGGTGCATCACGATTCATACCAATGCGTTGCATCCTCAATTTTCTATATTACTGCACATGGCTTATTTTTCATCAATGCGTACATGCAGTAAATACATATGAACTCTCTTTTTATTATTTAGAAAGTGCTTCAGAAATCAATAACATAAATGTCTTGACATTAATTTATAAACCAAAATAAATGAATTGTATAGGTCTAGCCTCCGTGTGTGAAGTTGCTCCATCCTCAAAAACAAAAAGCTAATGCTTCTGCAGTCTAGCTGCAACTTCTAGCCACGGTCTTCTGTTAAAAAAGGACACTGAATGTCCTGAATGAGGCATCACACACAGGACTTGAGTCTGAACACAGCAGACAACAGGAGTATTTACAACAGCATATACAAACAGCAGACTGTTCCGTGTTGCTGTGCCGCTGTCACGTCTGTTCCCTGATCTCTGCGTCACCGACCGGTTTGATATTAAAGTGACAGAAAAAACGTTATAGTAAAGCCGCGGCGGAAAATCATGAAGCAACGTTACTACTCTATAATCGATTATCTTCCGTCACTGCATCGAGACCGAATCGTCCACGTCCGCATCGCAATGCATCGTAGAAACGATTATTTTCAACACCCCTATTGCATACACTACTAGAGTATAATATTGTAGTATGATGTTGTATGTAAGTGGGAATAATAGTGTTTCTAAGAAAATACAGTTTGGTATGTAAGTCAGTTTGATTTATGGCCCAGACAAAAGTGTGTGAAAGAGAGTATGATTGTGCGTGTAAAAGTGTTTAGCAATATGTATAAAAGAGTTTAATGGTGTATGTGTGAGATTCTGATATTGTTTGTAAGCCCAAGTATGAGTTGTGAGCTAGACGGCCTCTCATAGCCCCTCATAGGATAGCGATGCTCTCTCTGTGTGTCTTTGCTGTGGAACACTCATCTGTAGATAACACGCTCTACCTGTAGGTTTATAATACTACTGTGTCAACATACATTGGATCTCAGAGGGTGTTAATGTGGAGCAGAGAGTGTGTCTGGCTCTCTGCTGGCAAGCATCAGCATTGTTTGCCACATGCATTAGGCACACTAGCTGAAGATGTGCAGAAACTTATCCATTTGGAGATTGTGTTCAGACACATGACACGCTTCAGATGTGATCTGTTTGGATTGCCACTTGATGAGCTTCAATATTAGGAGGGCCACTTATAATCAAGCTCTTTTTTTTAATCAAAGAGCAGTTGTTTCTGAACTAGCCATGGTTTCAAACCTGTGAATGCTGCCTACATACATAGACTTGTTTGATGCTAACAGATTATGGATGATGATTTAAAGCAATTTGGTTAGGAGGTATTTTGCAATTTATAATTCCTCTTATGTTAGTGTTTTATACATTATTTTTTTCCAAAATTGTCAAAATAATGTAAATCACAATTTCGATACACCCTATTTGGCTTCTTCAACAGTCTGAAATTCGAAAAATATTCACATTAAACACATGAATGAAACAATTAATTATCAAAGATAGTACATTTCTGTTAATCAACTGAATAATGGTCTAATTATTTCAATGTTAAGATTCCATCAGAGCTCAGCTCACCAAACCATCTTTTGCATGAGATAAGATAGAGTTTAGAGAAGTATATCAGTGGAACTAATTACTGGAAAGTCAGTATATGGAAAGAATTGCACATGTGCAAATGTCCTGGATGAACCCATAACCTAAAAAAGCATTTGACCTATTAAATGTAGACAGATTACCTTTAAAATTGGGTTAGTGGGAGGCTGCAGAAGTTGTCCTCTACAGACTAAAGCGGGACTGTAGTAGACAGATGACTGTGGTGAGTACAGTCAGTGTTACATAAGTACACTACACACGGACTGGACAAAAGTGCTCCAGCACAGTTCTTGCTGATTTTGCATTGAAGAGCAAGGCGCTAGATAGTTGTGATATTCATCTGTTTTCCATGCGACAATAGGCTCTTTTGTCTAAATAGATAACTGCAGTCATTTTGTGCGGTGCAGTCTACTGGTGTAGGAGTACAACGGGCCACAGTTGTCAAGGAACTTGAAGGCAATGTGATTATTTATTTAAACCAAGACCGGTCTGTTTGGGAAGTGAAAGTGATGAGAGGGAACATTTGCACAAATGATGACTAATCGTCAAACGCCCCCCAAATAAACGTGTCACCTGTTTTCACCGCCTACTTGACACTGAGTAATCACACAGTGAGAGACATCTGCCATGTTACTGGATGGCAGCATAGCCTCCTACACCAACCCCGGCCAATTGGGGAGGGGAAAACTGGCTGCCACAGGAAGTGCTCAGGGATTAGTACTGACCCCTTTATCGCTGCAGGAAGCATCAGATGTTGCAGAAGGCTTTTTGGGCAAACAATTGAACAGTGTTTCCAGAGATATCAATCATCAAATCTTCTCTATTCCACAGTATTAAGGGGCACGATAAGGAACTGTTAGTGTTTCTTGTCTTTATTTTGAATGTTATTGTAGAAAAATTTCAAGTATAAGCCCTCGCAGCCATACAGAAACACCTGCTGGGCACATATAATTTACTAACTGTTTGCCAAGAAGAAAGAGGAGGAAAAAGAGAGAGGACTTTGGAAGGAGTAACAACATCAGGACCAAGAATAAGTGCAAAAACACTGATACAGGTGGAAACAAGGGAGGAAGGGAGGACTGAGACACATGGGGAGGGATGTGAAAGAAAGTATGGATGGATAAAGAAGCGCTGTATATCATTTCAAAATGAGTTAAGCTAATGTGTGCTCCAGATGGTTAGTGTAAGCAACAAACAGATCACAAAAAAGGAATCAAAGAAAAGTGTTACAGCATCTATTTAGTGGAAACGTCTCCTCAACCATCTAGTACTCTATGTAGGTTAACATAAACACTGCATAATTTACAAGTGCTATTTGACCCAGGTTTGCTGGAGAGGAAGCTGTATCAATTAGATCCGATGAAACTCAGGTAGGCTGGATATGAGCCAGTTCTCTAATGAAGGGCTATTATATATCCTTCTGTTAACAACCCTGGCTTCTCTGAGTGGAAGGGGCGAATCTAGGGAAAGCTGACTGAAGTACTGACAGAAATGCAAATCAGTTTTTTCCTCAAGCACCCACTGTACGATAATCACTCGCTCTACTAGAAATGAGGTGCTATCAGACAACTTGAGGATGCCTAATTGCTAACCTGAGGGGGAAGATAACCAAACGACAGGGGCCAGGAGCAGAAGAGTGTAAGACGACAGAAAAGAAGCAGGTTACAGAATAAATGGTTATTCTATTTTACTCCTTTGCAATTATTAAGCATTAAGTGGATTTATGTTGGCACATTGGGGTAACGGAATACATTTTGAACACAATGTTGAAATAAATCACCTAGAAAAGAGTCGCATTTTGTCATGTAGCTAGCCACTTGATACACATTTATCAAATTCTCACTGTGGTGGCGTCTTGATCCTTGTCTACAATTTAATAGCCACCTCTATCGGTGTTGTGGGTTTTGACGCGCCTCTCTTTGTTTCCAAACAATTCAGCGGAGATCGTAGTTGAATCAGATGAGCTCTATTCATTGATCCACACGGTACATACAGGAGGACACATTTCTTCATAGTAACTAAAAAGTGTATCATTTTCCAAAGTAACAAAAGAACACGGTCAAAAGACTTTTCCGTTTCCCCGTCTATCACCCCCAGCTGTGTCCTATCAATCTACCATATATAGGCATAGCCATGCACGTGATACTGACACACATATAACAAATAATAAGTGAGCCTTAAATTAATGCATTTTAAACCATAATGTGACTCACAAAAATAGCCGATAATTTACAGTATAATCTAATTTATATTATTATTAAGCCTAAATTCAGACAATAATAACAAAAGGAAAAATGGCTCTAACACTCACTCTTAATTAAGCTTTTTGATTTCCACCAACTCCTGAGAAAGATAAATGGCTCTTAAGAAGTTCAGTTTGTCGCTACGTTCACTAACTTTGCATATCGGAACTTGGTGACTATTGGAAAAAAGGTTAACTATAGTAGTGGAACTGAAGCAAAACCATAAAGTGGCTGGTTGTAAGAAGAAAACAATGAAAAGAAAGTAGATTCTGTAGATTTGTCACAGTGGATTACTAATTCGACCCATTGCTAATACAACTATAATGATAAGTGAAACTTTCATTTGTATTCATTTTACTTTTTGCTATTATGTTGCTATGATAAGCAAAAAAAAAAAAATACCGACTTGCAGTTGCAGATCTCTGCCAACCAAATGAAGTTGCAGTTTACAACAATGTCTGTCCAAAATCTCAATCATTTATCCTATTTGATATTTGTAGGCATATTGAGTTATGGCCAACAGCCGGTTTAGTCAGGTCACAGTGACTTAGACCGTTGACCAGTTCATCCTTAACTCAAAGTTGACGTTGTGGCCAAATAGAAGACATTTCCTCCATAGATGATACAACTATGTACATACCAAGGAAAGATAATGAGAACAAAGAACATTGCCTTAACACAAATTATTTCTAAGACCAGTTTAAGATATTGCCTCAGTATATTCCGCTAAGGTGTAAAGGGGAAGTGAGCAAACAGACTAAATTACCTTTGGGAATTTTAATCTGTGTGTTGAGGAATTATGATTTAATTAAAAATCTCAAACAAGCAAATCTAATTTGAATGTTATAAGGTGCTTTAATGCTGCTGTGGTTAGTGCTGCGTACCTGGACTCACATTCAGGTTCAGGTCCGGACTCAAGTCCAGAGGTTCAGGTTCAGGTCTGGACTTATAAGTCCGGACCTGAACCCATGGCTTGTGTCAAGTTGTGTGACTAAAGTGAACTTATTGTGAGCTAATTATCAATTGAAAATTAACTCATAATCAACTCAAATTCAAACTCGTCAGGTTTATTTTGCTCCCTTCCAACTTGTGTCTACATTTCTCTACAAAGTACAAATGTAAAAAAAAAACGTTTTGCCACTTTTCTACAACTCTGCATGTGTACATTATACAGTACATACTACATACATAGTGATGTACATACATATTGTTAGAAATTAAAATCAATGTTGATATGGCGTAATTTTGAATTAAATACACTATTTAATTTAAATCAGTTTTATTCTGAAAAAACCGGAAGTTCACAATATTAACTTAATGCTTTTATTCTGAAAATTCTTCTCTTCCGGTTAGCATTAGCATGTGGCGAAATGCTACCTTTTCAAACCGTGAATCGAAGGTGAAATGACATGTGATGTTGTACACTGAGCACACTGGGATTAGCACTCATTTATTGACGCTGAATAACGTTTATCAGGGAATGTTTAAATAACCACAGACACCAGAATATACGTAAGTGCTAGTTTTTTTGCGAGTCCAAGTACCGGTTCCCGACGTTCCGGTTTTAACCGGACTTGAACCGAAACTTTTTACAAGTCCAGTACCGGTTCGGCGTACCGGTACGCAGCACTAGCTGTGGTTTACAATTGCACTTTGCATTAGCAATTAGTGAAAACAGTAAAGTTGTTCATTTAGGCAAGGACCCTATATGTATATATGCAATCATGCACCTATCCATGGCACAGTGTGTGTGTGTGTGTGTGTGTGTGTGTGTGTGTGTGTGTGTGTGTGTGTGTGTGTGTGTGTGTGTGTGTGTGTGTGTGTGTGACTGCGAGCCATGAGGCAGTATATGAAAGGCAGCAAGCTAACAACATATGCTTGAATGACTCTTTAAATTAATCATCTGTCTCAGGAAGAGACACAAGGCACTTTAGCAAAATCCACTCGGCCTGCTCTAGGCACAGACAGACGTAAAGACGATTGTGTGCTAAACCCACCGCCGTTAACAAAAAGGATTTCATTCTTCATTACCGGTGGAGGGGAAAATGAGTTTGTCTTCATGGATCAGCAGCCGCAAAGGCAAGCAGGTAGTGCGCCACTACCTTCGAACCTCACTTTGACAACCAAATACAGCAGAACGGCGACAGAAATCAAACCGAATAAAACGCCAATCTCACAGAGCACAAGGCCATGGCTGACGAGCTAACTGTGTATCAGCTTGTTAGTCAGTTAGGGGGAGTTGATGGACAAATAAGGATTACAGCCATCGCCTCTTTATTCTCTTGTTCTGTTTAAGACTGCACTCATGTGATTGATGGCTGAATGCAGGCCTTAATTCGTAGGAGGTGAAAAGATAGGAGTTACAATGCCTGACAAAACAAGAACAAAAGAAGAAGAGATTCAGATAGAAGACGGGAGGAGATGTGTCAATCCATTGTTTGGCCGAGCAAGACATACAGAACATTGAAGCTTGGTGGAATACATCAGTACAGTATGTATGTGGTGTTGGTGAAGAGTTCAAGAGTATGTCTTGTAGTCAATGTGTTGACTCCAATCTTAAATGTCACCATCCAACAGAATATGGAACAACACTTGTTACAGGCGAGCAATCAATGCTAAATTATATACAATTATTTTTCGGGGACGATACCTTCAAATATCGTTTTTTTTAGGCAATTTCGTCACTAGGGGAATTTTAATAACGCCCAACCTTTATCTCTATGTATATGCATAGTCTGCATTTGCAGAAGAATATAATGGACTAAATAAGGACTAGTTTACATTTGCAAGAGCTTCCCCTAAAGTTTTGTGTACTTTCTATCTCATTAAGGGCTTTTCCCTGCTACAGATGAACATGATTTATCTCGGTAGTAGATAAAGGTATTATGACTCTAAATGAAGACATTAACTTGTCAAAAGGAGACAAGGATTGGCTTATAACTCCCCATTTAGCGTTATCAATTAGCATCTCCCCTCTCAGACCTTCATTTTCTCCTAACATCCTATCGAATTCTGTTTTTATCGGTTTTATTTGTTCTATGTCCTATATATATATATATATATATTCAGTTTGCAGTTGGATGAGCCTGTGACTTAAGTTTGCCATTGCCCTATCTACACTGTAGCTAATGTGCACAAGACAATAAAGCCTTGAATCTTGTACTGTCTTCCCCCTTTCCCCAACACTTTCCTCCTAATTTCCCCAGTTGTTGATTTTCACTAACACTCCGACTATGTCTTCATCATACCTTTCCATTTACTTCCCCTTTCTCTCCCCCTCGTTTCCTTTTTTTCCCCCTCAAGCTTTCCCCTTCCCTCCCCGGGGTCTCCATTGTGGTTAAGACGAGTAGCTGGCAGGTAATTACTGTCACAGCCGTAAGATCTTAATCAAGGTGTAGATGTGAAAGAGTCACAAGTCTCTGTGACCGTTTAAGGATAATTTACGGCACACTTCTCACTACACCGCAGCAGAAGAACTGTAAACACTTGTAAGGGGTATGTACAAAAAACATACACACACACACACAATCTTGCCACTCTGCTCAAACCTGCAATTATACAAGGAGCCACTTCAGGCAATTTGGAAGCAACGGAGATAAACTAAGGTGCTTACATCATCAATACGGTGCCGCACTTGCGGGAAAAAAGACGAAAGGAAATTAGTGTCGTTTGTCACATGTCAAGATTAAGCGCTGACGTGAGTAAACTCCGTCTTTTATGTGATACCGATGGAGTCCTTCTTTGGGTGTATTTATGGCACGTTATCATGTGTAACCAGTGAAGTGGGGGAATACTCAGAGGATGTATGCCGAGCAAAATAAACCATGGGATTGGGTTTGTTTCACATCACAGCTCAGCAAAGAGAGAATATTGAGAACAGCATTTTAGCAACTTCTTCTCTGTGCAGCAGCGTGGAAAACGAGACCAGACAAACTGCGGATTAGTGTACGTTCAGCAGTACTTTACCTGAGAGGCTCTACAAGCAACACTGCCACAGACATCAAGGATGTGCTATAAGATGTTTTCTGCTTAGCTGCAACGTATTAAACTATTAAACCATTCAACTGCAGCTGATTGAACAAAGCTTTGAATTCTGTCTTGCTTTCCATCCCTCTCAGCATTGGAAACTCACATTGTTCCTATGTACCGGACTGTCACCCTCCCCGTTTGATATGCACATCAAGTGATTAATGTGCATTGTGCAACCTACTTTCTTCAAGTTCATTCTTGACCTGGGAAACATCATTTAACAGAACGATTTCACCTGAATGCCTGTTATGGAGCCTTTTGATTATATCACATGATCTTCATCAGCAGGTGGGTTACAGAATTGTAATCCTTTTTTTCCAAAGCACTTGGAAGCCAACATGAGTGAGAGTCCTTGAAGTGCTCGGAAAACTAATGGGAAATTGAACATCAATAAATCCAAGCTAAATGAGCAACTTCACATCATGTAACATGATGGAAAGCTCTATAAATGCTACTAGAGGGCCCTAGAGGTAAGTGTTTTCTGAAATACTTCTTTATTATGGTCTCTTTTCTGTGCATTAGTCTTCATCCATGCCTTATAAAAATACGCAGTGACTATTGTTGGCAAATCAACCAGGCTGTAAACCTGTACTGTAATTTGGCCTGCAATAACTGATTATTTAAAGCGGGCTGGAAACAAGCAGCGGACACAACATTGATATTATTATCACAAGTTGATTTTAGCAAACAGTTGCAATCATAAGTCCATTCTCTGCACATCATTTCCTCTACATGTTCATTATAGCCTCTTAAATATTATTGAAGATATGCGCCCTTGTACTGTCATTCCTGTATTATGTAAGCATTACTAATATAAAAAAAGTAATTTAGCATGCTCTTTTGCTTTTGTGCAAACAAGGACACAGAAATATGTAAACTATATAAACCCTAAGCTAAGCTATAAACTTTCCCTTTAAAGAAAAATGCTCTATAATGGCGGTTTATTAGACTTGCAGGGCTGTAAACATTAAGATTTAGTTTATGACCTCAGGAGGGAAATAGACTCAGTGCTGCTGCCATATAAGAGTCATACAGGCTCTCAGCTTAAGTACATTTATCCCCCAGGATGCAGTGAGCTGATGTTGCACGACAGCAACATCAGCTCACTGAGGAATAAGCCAGTCAAAATGAGATGCCACTATGATTAATAACCATGCAAATATATGCACGCATTGGACTTGAGGTGACAATATGGATGCCGTGAGTCGAACAATGCGCATCGCGGGGTAGCCATTTTCTACGAAATGTAATGTTCAGTGTACAGTCTATAGGTATTCCTAGAGTACCAATACATATGCAGACCAACACAAAACTGCAATCAGAGCAGATTCAGAAATGTGTGCTTGCAAATGTGTGCATCTATTTGCAGGCCATTGAGTGTGTGTGTGTGTGTGTGTGTGTGTGTGTGTGTGTGTGTGTGTGTGTGTGTGTGTGTGTGTGTGTGTGTGTGTGTGTGCCTACTTCGCTATACTATTTTCCATCAGGCTGTGTGCTGTCAGGCGGTGTTGTATAATGTGGAACTATTCGATCAGTCACTGGGAATAGAGTGTGTGTCTGCAGAATGGCAGACGGCCACCACTCGTCTCCCAGGAGCCAGTTCACTTTAATTGAAGCTCCACTGAAACACAAGCCCGGGCAGTAGCTCACACAACACTGTTATCTCCAGCATTTCTGTCTCCCATAGAAAAGGAATTAGAGCGACAGCCACTGGCCTGAAGAGCTGCAATGTGACACACACACACACACACACACACACACACACACACACACACACACACACACACACACACACACACACACACACACACACACACACACACACACACACACACACACACACACACACACACACACCACACACACACACACACACACACACACACACACACACACACACACACACACACACACACACACACACACACACACACACACACACACACACACACACACGTTCCTAACAAATAGACACAAAACGGCACGTGCACTCGCTAGCGCACACACTAAACTGATTGAGTGGCTGTGGCTCTCATTAACCAAGAAATCTCATATTGGTCTGTTTTATATTGACCTGAGCTACAACGAAGAGGAGAACAAGACAGAAAGGGCGTGAGAGAAAGAGGCAATTGAAAATGGGAGGATCAATGGAAGGAGAGTGAGTGATGAGAATGGGAGAGAGGGGGTATCTTTTTGGGGAGAAACAAGGAGAGGCACGTTGAGGAAGGTAGACATGAAGAGAAAAAGGAGAAGAGGGCGGGTTTGTGGACATCAAATTAATAGTTACCCTCTCTGTAGTTTTCACTCTACCTCCGTGTTCTAACCCGAGTTAAGGCAGAAGGTTAAGAGCTAATCATTGTTTAAGGCAGCCATGAAAGCTTGATCATTTCATACACAGCGTAAATGACTGAATAAATAAAGCAGCCTCCTCTCAGGAAGAAGGTAGGGAGGCCTTCTATATCTGGGCCAAAAATGGGATGTTTAGGTGATCGTGTTTTATTCTGATGGATCAATTGATTTGTTTTAGCCAGATAATACGATGCTAAATTGTTCTTGTTTACCCAAACAGCAGTACACCTACTGCTGTTTGGGTAAACAAGAACAATTTAGAAGAAGAAGAAGAAGAAGAAGAAGAAGAAGAAGAAGAAGAAGAAGAAGAAGAAGAAGAAGAAGAAGAAGAAGAAGAAGAAGAAGACGAAGAAGAAGAAGGCTATATCTCAGATGCATAAACTACAGGTCATCAACTTCTTTTTTAAATACACAGGTAATTATCGGATATTGCTATTGGCTGGAGAAAAATCCACATTGTGCATGGTGGAGCCTATAAATTCTCACTTAATGGTCCTGAAAAGAAACCGATTTCCAATCCTCTTACAATGAGTCGTTTGCTCTTCACATGCTAACAGTCACTGTGCAGCACAATATCAGGAGCTCTAATGTGGCAGAGTCAACAGGATATTATTATTGAGACATTGATATGAGTAAATTGAAAGTGGAGAGGAACATTAATCAGCAACAATTTCGATCACTGGCAAGCCATTTTTTATTTATAAGATGCCAACAAGGCTCTTCTTACAGTTTCTCAAATGTGCTGCTATGCTCCTCTCTTTTACATAATTCTCAATTGAATATGTTTTTATTTTTGGGTGTTTGCCAAACAAAACAAGCGATGAGAAGGCAACATGGGGATTCTGGGAATAGTGATGAGCTTTTTAAACACTTTTTTTGAGATTGAAACTACACTAAAGGATTAATTATTTAAACCATAAACAATACTTTATTTATTGCAATAAATCATATTAATATCCCGTGATTTGATAAAGACAATGTGCATGAATTGTTTTCCACTGATGACAACAGTATCTTAAAAACATTTCAGGCCAGTGTAGGCAGGTTTGGGCTGTTAGTAGACCAGCTCCAGCTGATTTGCAATGCCTTTTGATCTCACTCTACCAAATGCAATACAAAGAAGCATGGAATCATTCATTATGAATTAGCCTCCAAACCCTCTGGCATTTCCCTGGTTCCACACCGTGATCTGCGCTTATGCAAGCCAAGGTCACATGATACCAAGCTGTAGTAACATTTCGATGGCTTGCTTCATCGCCTCCCCACCAATTTAAAAATTCACATAGTTCTGCTAATATATTCACACCATTAAGGAATACATAATGAGCAGCAGGACACTGTTTAGCATTCAGTAAACACCTGCTTGGCCCCCAAATCATATTTCATATTTCTCATTGTCAGCAACTCTTCGCGAGAATGGTGTGGGAGTTGCGACGTAGAGTGGGGTGGGGGGCACAAGGGGGCTATTTATATTCTGCTAATCCTCCAGTACACTGCTGCAGAGGGTAATGGGGGTTAACAGGACTTTCACTTAAACACACCCTGAGCTCCCCGCTCTCAGGGAGTTTCTCAGAGGCCAGAGGAAGGTGCGTCCCGAGATACAAAACTGTACATCGATCAGCTCACCAGAGAAAGCTTTCACTCTCTGATGGGGTTATGGAGGTGGGGATGGGTGGGGTGGGGTAAGGGGGGGCGGGGGGTCGGATTGGGAGTAGTGAAGCTCATGGTGACTAAAGTTGCAGTGTTGGCAAAAGTGCACATGCTGAGCTGTATAAGTGAGTGCATGACTAAAGGTAATAGAGGATACAAAACACTTACCCACACTCTCTGGCACAATTGCAGTGGGGGGAAATACTAGTTATATTACCTCAGAGCTCAAGTACCAGACAATGATACCCCAGGTCTAAACTTAAGTGTAACTTTCTTCTCAAGAAAATCAACAGCATCAGGCGTTTCAGGAAATGCCCCCAAACTACATATGTTTACACTCAAGTGAAAAGCCCTCTAGCGCAGGGATACTTGCTTTGCCCTCAAGGCTACTTTTTCAAAATGACAGGATACCAAGGACCAGTTAATAAACATATAAAAGGACATTCAGGGCATTTCGGGGGTGAATTAGGAAATGGTCCAGGGCCACCTTGCACTGTAGTAGTGATACTCAACGTTAATGAGATACAGACAAGTTCCACTGCTCCAGCAGCTTTACACCTTGTCCGTCTGTAACCATTGCTTTTTCACATCAGAACACTGTTATTGGTCTCATTTAATTGAAGTACTTCTAGCGGCTCTAGCCTACTTAAAACTACCAAGAAGTAAAAATAATAAAGTAAAGTAGCTGCATTCAGCTCCACCTCCACTAGATACAGCCTTAAATTGCTGCTGACATGGATCATTACTAATAATACAATAGTTAATATACATATCTGCATAAAAAGTATTTCTACATTGTGATATTTTACCTCAGCAAAGGATCTGACCCTTCTCCCACACCCACTCACTGTGCTCTTAAGGGGGGGGGGGGGGGTCTACCCTCCTTTTCATGTACTATGTGTTTACACAGTTACCTCATTCACACCAACGCAACTCCGGTTCAAGCTCCGTGCTAGAGCTTTTCAGGTTCAGAACCGGTTCTTCGGTTTAGCTCCGGCTCTTTTCACACCGCCCAGAGTCCGACTGGTGCTGCGTCATTGCGTCATCGTTTGCGTCATGACGTAACCGTTTGCGTGCCTGCTTCACAAAGCCAAACCGCGCGGAAACCCCTCACAGCTCACACCGACAACAACAACAATGGCCGATTGTGTTGAAGCGCTACTCATTTTGGTTTTGCTCTGTCGAAACGAAATGGGACGACTTTACTACCAACTTTACAGTCGTTACATGCTACATTCAAAACTGCTTTACAATCGTAATCATCAACTTCAACAACGATTCCGATTCCCCCTGCCCCCGCCTCGACGTAAGCGTGACGTATGCGGTGCTTTTGCTCTAGTCTGACACTTTTTTGGTGCTTGAAACGAACCGGATTCCGGAGCTAAGAGGCTGCTCCGCTGCGGTGTGAACAGGAAAACCCGGTGCTTTTCAAGCTCCAGCTCCGAACCGGCCCTGAAACACCGTTGGTGTGAATGAGGTAAGTGAGAGATTCATCAATTAGTCATCCACCTTCCATTTTACAATCCATTTCCTATAGTGTCTATCCTGCCCATAGCTGCAAGCAGGGACCTACTGTTGCACTTTTCCAGCATGCACTGGTCACCAGGCTAAAAAACAATTAGACTCTCACACCTACAAGCATGTTAAGATTTGTTTCCAATTGACTGATTATTCACAACACCCCATGCATGTATTTCCATTGCATTCCAAAAAGTGGGGCACTGTTTTCTGTGATATACAGTGATTTGTACACTGAATAAACATTACTTTGCCGGAGTCTAAAACCCAAGATATATTCAAATGAAGTGCTGCTTCTGCATTTGGTTTACTAAATTATTGATTCTGAATGTATAGTACGTCCTCGCCCTAAATCATATATTAGTCTTACATTTGCAAATTCCATTTACTGATCATGCAGTACCTTTACATTAAGAATTCATCAGGTGGGAAAAGATTTGACCCGAGGCTTTCAGTGGAGCCACAAGGGCCATAAAGAGAATATTATCTCAGAGAGAACATGAAGTACCAGCACTGTCACTAATGCCATCGCCCTAAAACACTGCATTCACATTTTCAGCGGAGGGGGAATTCTTATCGACTCGTTAAGGTGGTTACGAAAAATTCTTTATTATTCCGCCGGGTTATTTTGCACCTCTTCTTCTACCACATTCCACATCGCGGAAACTCCGTTCACACATCAAAACGTTCAGCTCGGTAGGGAATCGATGGCTATTACTTTTCTTATTCATAACTTTCATAATTCCAGAGATACATCCCATAATTCATCACATTTTTAACATGGAAGTCAATGGAGAAACTCTTCAGACTTGAACAATCTTCATACAACTTCAACTGCTAACTTCTCTTTCATACTTTCACTCAGAAACCTCATTCCAACTTTAAAATGTTATCCCTCTTTCTGACATTATTCGTGTAACACAACATTTAAATCTGATTCTTACTTTTAGAGATATTAATATTTGTTCAGACCTTGGTAAAGAGGCCTTCTTCAGATTTTAGAGTGCGTGATGTCACAGCTAGAGTGGAGGACAGATTTAATTTTGCCTTCACATTTTCTTTTAAACCTGCCATAATTCCCAAACCCTACATTCCTGAGACATAATTTTTCACGAGAAACGTAGGAAAACATCTCGTAGCTTGAAAAATAAAAATATATTAAGCAAAATAATTAAACAAAACGCCTCTTGAGGGCATGAAATGACAAAAACGTTCCAACATGTCTCCATTAAACTCCATTGTAAATTCAGCCTCATCGATCCCCACTACAGCAGCCGCACACCTTTAGTTAATCTGCCAAAAAGGCCATATTATTAACCCGAAAGTACACAAAAAGTACACTTCAGATGCTCAAGTTCCTTGACATGTATCACGCTTTGAAATGTCACCAATATAACCGGTTACGATTCTTCAACAAAACGTTCACATGTAAGAGGTTTATCTCTCATTCAGAACAATGAAAATGCTCTCCTCTCACTGATTACTGCACATCACCATGGAAACCTTTGATCTCTGGACACGTCGTTAGCTCAAATATAAACACCTGTGTCATGGAACACGATGATGTCATAACTCCAACTGACATGCTCAGAGCAGCAGACTTCAGCTAATGGTTAATGGTCCTGCCCTCAACAGCTCTACGTCAATTATGGGGTGTCGTGTCATCATATGCCGTTTCCATGGAAATGCATCCCTCGCCATAAAAGACGATGTCGCTATACATTAACTATACATTTTGAAAATGTTCAAAGAGTGCTCAAACTTCGCGTGTGCTAACAGTCCAGTCGTGAAGACATCTACGGAACAATTTTTCGATTTCTTCAAATGCTGTTGCCATGGCAACACAATGCTCGCCATGAAACACGGTTTTCTCATAACTTCAGTGAAAATGCTCCAAACGGCCCAACACTTCACAGGTTTGGTAACGATGCAGCCATTAACGCATCTAAGCGTATTATGGGATGTCATCATGGCATTGGCATAGCGACAGATCATTCGCCATCAAGTTAGTTCAAAAGTTTGCAGTTCAAATATTCTGCTGCTTTTCCAAGCCTTTTTACTTTCTTTTCTTCTCTTATCACACATTCAAGCCCCCAGTGTTCATGTATCATTTCAATCTAAATTATTCACTTTTTTCTTACACATTACATTTCAGCATAGCAGTTTAGCGTCAGCTTTTCAGCATAAAGCATTCCCACTAGAGATTTCTTCAGGAATTGCAATCTCTAGTTTGCCATTTAATATTTAACCCAGCTGAATATCTGCTATCAACAAGAATGGTATGTATGAATGATATTATATTAACTCTCTTTTTCTGATGGTAATGTTTGGTTTGTTATGCCTTTTTCTTATTTCACTGACACTTGTTTTTCAAGGAAAAAATAGCAACCACTTTGAAAACCTAAGAGATATTAATGTAGACGGTGGAAGCAGGGAGAGGAATATACGTGCCTTGATCCCTGCCGAGTCGACGCACAACTGTTGATTGGTGTCAGTGCCAAAAAACTTTTTAGGAGCAATGCGCTCATGGTATAGATGTGGCGCATACATCTTAATTCCTGCTCTTTTCCCTCACCCTATCCTAAGGGAGTGCATGTACGTAGACACGTTGTGCCTCTCCACCTCTGTTCCTTACTTCCTACTCCTTTCCCTCAACCTATCCTAAGGGAGTGCATGTACGTAGACACGTTAGTTTAGCTGCTATAGGCTTAGACTGTCGGGACACCATACTTCTTCCTTCTGTCTGTCTGTACCTGTGTACTCTCATGTTCCGAATAACCCAGCTTCCCCAACATTTCTTTTTGGTGTCTATATCTACGCTGGGATCCTGAGTCGTGGCTGATCCTGCTGCTGCGGTCCTGTGTTCTGGATCCTCTATCCTGAGTTCTGGATTTGAGTCCTGGACTTCGAGTCGTGGCTGAACCTGTCACTGTGGTCCTGCCTGACTCTCATCATACTACTTCCCTGATGGCTCCCACAGGATTGTTGACATCCTCGTGGATTCATTTTCTTATTATAGACACATGCATTTCCAAACATTTGGTTTACCTACGCTGTACAATTTATTATCTCTTCGATTTACACACAACATCTATTGCACGTCTGTCCGTCCTGGGAGAGGGATCCCTCCTCTGTTGCTCTCCCTGAGGTTTCTCCCATTTTTCCCTTTAAACTGTGGGTTTTCTCCGGAAGTTTTTCCTTGTACGATGTGAGGGTCTAAGGTGGTCTAAGGTGTCGTATTGTCATACTGATATTCTGTACAAACTGTGAAGTCCACTGAGACACATTTAACATTTGTGATATTGGGCTATATAAATAAACATTTATTGATTGATTGATTGATTAATAAAAAAGAAAAAACCTCAGCAAATGAGTGTTCACTAATAAGCCTTTGACCCAATATCCCAGAGGCTGATTTATTAACCATAGCTTAGCCACCGTAACTAGGGATGGGATTATTAAGCTTTCTATATGTGCTAAAACATTTAAAGGGTTTGTGGATTTTTGGCTTTCCTAAAACGAAAAACAAGTGTAAAGAAAGAATAAACAATATTTGTATTTCCTCTGTAGGCCAAAATCATTAGCATGTTTGGCTAACTAGCTTACAGTAACCTAGAGTATTTTTAAATGCCAAAGTTCGCATTCACCTATCAACATATACGTTTGTTGTTAGCAGTTTACATTTAAAATAAACTAGCACATTCACAGTTTAGTATTTACCCACTGTGTGATAGTCCTTATGCTATGACAGTTTAGGCTAATATTAGCTGCTCTGTACCCTAATGGATTACACTCCATTTAGGATTAAGTTTGCCAAACACAAGTGCTAGTTCTTATTGATTTTAAAGTTATCAAACCAGTCAGCAGCTCAAGCCCGCTTACTACCGCTGACATACCACTAGACCGGGTGACGACACTACCTATTGACGCAGCAACCACTGTAAGTTATATTCTTGTTTAAATAGACTTCTCCGTTTCATTTATTCTACTCTGTATAATTGTTCTGTAGTTATTGGAGCTAAAACGTAGCTTTTGAGAGATTTTAAATCTCAGATCTGCTCAACCGAACCTGTTACACAGGTCTCAGTGGGTCACTCAACCCCGCATTACAATATAGGCAGGGACACATGCTGATTGCGTGAAGTACAACAGCGTGACTTAGTCATCTTTCAGCTAAAAAGCACTCAAATACCGCATTTAAAATCTGAAGTCTCCATCCCCACCAACTCATAAAGCTGGCAATGTCTTTGATCTCATATTCTCAAGGAACTGCACTACTTCTAACCTCTCTGTAAACCCGCTCCACACATCCGATCACTTCTTCATTTCATTCTCTCTACGCCTTTCCAAACATAACAAACTAATCTCATCTCATCCTGCACCTGTCCGCCGTAACCTTCGTTCCCTCTCCCCCTCTACCTTTGCCTCATCGGTGCTCTTAGCCCTCCCTTCCTCTGACTCGTTCCAACTTCTGCCTCCAAACTCTGCTGCAGAAACTCTGCTCTCTACTCTCTCATCCTCTCTGGACTCTCTCTGTCCTCTCACATCTCGGGAGGCTCGTCAGTCCTCTCCTGCTCCCTGGCTAAATGACTTACTGCGTGCTAATAGAACCATCCTTAGGGCAGCAGAGCGGAAACGGTGTAAATCCAAACACCATGACGACCTCCTAACCTATCAGGCTCTCCTCTCCTCTTTCTCTGCTTCGATCTCCCAGGCAAAAAGCACTTTCTTTCAAGATAAGATCCAATCTTCCTATTCCAATCCCAAACAAATATTTCCATCTTCTCCACCCTCTTGGACCCCCCAAAGCCCCTTCCCCCTCCTCCCTTCTGTCAAGCGACTTTGTTAACCACTTTGTGCTTTGTGGTTAACGACTTTGTTAACCACTTTGAAAAAAAGGTTGATGATATTCGCTCTTCTTTTTCTGACTCACACCTTTACTCACCGCTGGGTCACCAGACCCTCCTTTCACCCACACACTAACCTCCTTTTCCCCTCTCTCTCCAAGTGAGGTTCTTACCCTCATTACCTCTGCCCGCCCTACCACTTGTCCTCTGGACCCAATCCCTTCAAACCTCCTTCAGACTATCGCTCCTGATATTCTACCGTTTCTCACCCATTTCATCAACACTTCTCTAACTTCTGGTCACTTTCCAAATAGTCTTAAGGAGGCAAGAGTAAACCCTCTCCTAAAGAAACTCACTCTCAACCCGTCTGATGTTATAAACTACAGGCCTGTCTCTCTCCTCCCGTTCCTGTCTAAAACACTTGAACGCGCTGTCTTTAAACAACTCTCCTGTTATCTCCATCAGAACAACCTTCTGGATCCTCACCAGTCTGGTTTCAAGGCAGGTCACTCCACAGAAACTGCTCTCATTGCGGTCTCTGAGGAACTGCACACTGCTAAAGCAGCCTCCCTCTCCTCTGTCATCATCCTGTTGGACCTGTCTGCTGCATTCGACACGGTGAACCATCAGATCCTCCTTCACACTCTTCAAAAACTTGGAGTTTCAGGCTCTGCACTTTCCCTCCTCACCTCATACCTCAAAGACCGTACCTACAGGGTAACTTGGAGAGGGTCCGAGTCCGACCCTTGTCAATTAACTACAGGGGTCCCTCAGGGCTCTGTTCTTGGTCCCCTCCTCTTCTCCCTGTACACAAACTCGCTCGGATCAGTCATTAGCCCGCATGGTTTTTCATACCACTGCTACGCTGACGACACCCAATTAATTCTGTCCTTTCCCCGCCCAGAGACCCAGGTCGTCGCACACATCTCTGCTTGTCTAGCTGACATCTCTCAGTGGATGTCTGCTCATCACCTCAAGCTCAACCTTGACAAGACTGAACTGCTTTTCCTTCCGGGAAAAGATTGTCCCTCTCTTGACCTGACAATCAACATCGGCACCTCTGTTGTTTCCCCGACTCAGACTGCAAGGAATCTGGGTGTGATCCTAGATAATAAACTGTCCTTTACTGCAAACATCGCTGCTACAACCCGTTGCTGCAGATACATGCTTTACAACATCAGGAAGATACGTTCCCAGCTGACCCAGAAAACAACGCAGGTTCTGGTCCAGGCTCTCGTCACCTCACGCCTAGACTACTGCAACTCCCTCCTGGCTGGTCTACCTGCATGTGCCATCCAACCTCTGCAGCTCATCCAGAATGCAGCTGCTCGTCTGGTCTTCAACCTTCCAACATTTTCCCACACCACGCCGCTCCTCTGCTGCCTTCAGGGATTAGGGTGACTGTGGCTGTGAGGGAGTGCGGTCGTCTTTCAACCAGAAGGTTGTGGGTTCGATCCCAGCCCATGCAGTCAACATGTCGATGTATCCTTGGGCAAGATACTTAACCCTGAGTTGCTCCCGATGGCATGGCCAACGGTGTGTGAATGTGTATGCATGTTAGGTCCTAGAGTAACACTGCTCTGTATGAATGGGTGTGAATGGGTGAACGACATGTAGTATGTAAAGCGCTTTGAGGGGTCTTAAAGAGCCTGTGACACAGTTTTCCCCCATCATCCAAACCCATCAATTTGAGTACATATTGTCCCCTTGAAAACCGTTACTGAACTGATTTTGGATATTTGTACTTTGATAACCATTAATCTGCTTTCAATGTTGACAATTTTCTGGATCTTCTCGCGGATTCTTCAAGTCCCGCCAAATGATGGGTGACGTCATTGCGGGCACAGCGCTCCAGCTGCACCGTCCAGGATCCCAGCATCTGCATGTAAACCTTTATATATATACAGTCAGATGTAAACGCACGACGGCGCACACAGCAGCAAGCTCAGACAGCGATGACAGGTTAATGTTGAACGTGTCTGAGAGCTCATATGAGGCTGAAGGATCGGTTTATGTTCTATCTGTTAGAAGTTTAGGAATGAGGTGCGTCAATATGGGCGATCATATGGTCATGTAGCCAGTGGTGGAATGGGACTACAAATCATCCCGGGACTCTCGACCGGCCCACTTCGGTACCGCTAGTAAATTGTCAACGGGGGGAGTGGGGGATGTCAGGGTGCTGTAGATAGTAAATGTAAATATGTAAATATGTGTGTCACTGCATCCTGGTAAAATACAAATATAATGTATAATGTCTGTGTCTTTGACATTAGCGCTGCTAGCCACCTGTGCCCTGTACTACGAAGCCAGTTCAACAGACCCTGGATATGTTTGAGTAACAAACAAACTAACAACAAACTAACAAACGAGATCTCGCTAAGCGGTCCTACGACGCTGGTTATCAACTCGGTAAATCAAGCCAGGGTTTCTCTCTCCAGCTGAGAGCGCGTTCACGTCTAAGACACGCGTGGATCTGACTTTAATTACATTTGTCTCGAGTGTTTCGTCAACATAATGTGTTAAATAATGCTTCTGCATCCAGTCTGTGACACTGTGAGTGTTGCACGGCCAGATGAGGCTGGAGAAGCTGACTCAGATAAGGAAATATATTATATATTATGATATTATATGATTGATGATCTGATCGATGATGTAATATGAATGATAAGTGCGACACGTCGGCGTCTTCTCTGCATACGGCAGTTTAAACTGTATTTTCTTTATCCTGTAATATGACTTGAGAGATTTAAACTCCGCACACTGAGTTGATCTCTTTTCTATAGACGCCGGAGGCGGGCAGCGTCAGGTAAAAGAAGTTATTTAGCCTTCTCAAACCTGAGCCTCACGCGCCGCCTATGGGGGATGTGCTAGTTACTTATCCGACCGGCCCACTTCGGTACCGGCCCATCGGGATTCGTCCCGATGGCCAGTCCGCCACTGCACCCAGCCCACGTAAACTGTCAACGGGGGGAGCCTCGCTGCGGGGAAACGGTGGACCTAGTGTCCCGATCGGAGTGGGAATAATAATAATAATCCGTGCATTTTATCCATTAATTTCCCCAACATTGTGGTAAAAAAACCACACGTTTAATCCATGTTGTTGGTGTACTACAACTACAAAAAGCATCGGTTTGTTTTCTCATCAGGAAATGCAGACCGGCTCAAACAAACGATCATTTAATGTATCATATGTTCGCCGAATTGACATGAAAGCACTAATAAATGTAGTTTCATCCACTTGAGTTTACAACCACAAAAATAATCGATTTGTTTTGATATCACATCCGACGGGAGGAAATTCAGCAGCTCTCACTCCCGATTTGTAATCCTAATGTAATCATCATCTTCACCACGATCATTTATGTTTATGTCGCCGAATTGACATGAAAGCACTGACAAATATGAATATACTGTAGTCAACTTCATTAAAACGTTATTAACGTGCCTAATCTCAGTAATTCACCATTTCTACGCATGACACAACACACTTTGTCCGTGTTTGGCTCTCGAAGCGTTCCCGCATTGACGTCACTTCCGGCTTCCCCCAAAACTTCAAAATGAGTCAAGGAATTTCCCCGCGATGTTCGAAATTATTGATATTTAACGGAACGGTATCGCTTTTTCTTTTTTAAACTGACGGTTCGAGATTACTAGTAGCCCAATATTTCATTGCACAACAGTTGTTGGGATGGTGTCACAGGCTCTTTAAAGACTGCATAAAGCGCTATATAAGTACAGTCCATTTACCATTTACCTTCACTGGCTTCCGGTAACTGCTAGAATCCACTTCAAGACACTGGTACTTGCGTACCATGCTGCGAATGGATCTGGCCCTTCCTACATCCAGGACATGGTTAAACTGTACACCCCAGCGCGTGCACTATGCTCTGTATCAGCCAAACGACTCGCTGCACCCTCGCTGCGAGGGGGATCCAAGTTCCCATCAGCAAAAACACGTGGGTTTGCTATCCTGGCTCCAAAATGGTGGAATGAGCTCCCCATTGACATCAGGACAGCAGAAAGCCTGCACATCTTCCGGCGCAGACTGAAAACTCATCTCTTTCGACTCCACTTCGAGCGATAGAATTACTAACAAATAACTGCTAACAGAGCACTTATATACTAATAAAGGGCTGGCTTATCTAAAGCCAGTTGAGTAGCACTTGAAATGTTTGGCTCTATGAAACCTGATGTACTTATATGATTCTGTTTTCTTCAAGGTTGTGTCTTCCTGGTCGAATGTACTTATTGTAAGTCGCTTTGGATAAAAGCGTCAGCTAAATGTAATGTAATGTAATTAAAAACAGGTGTCATTTCACTTTTACACAGAAAGCAAACGAGGTGAATTTGCAACTCAACAAAAAAGATAAACCAATCATGTGCGGCGGAACAAGTTTGGTTTCCCTCATATGTATGAGGATTATAAAGCAACAACACAGGATTCCTAGTCCAACACAAACATCAAACTTTAATACTCCTATCAACCTTGACAAAGGCAGCGCATACTACATTAATGATAAAAGCCTGTAACATAAAAAAACAAGCCAGCGAGAATTTTACATGTTTTAATGTATTTGTCCCCCCTTGATGAGTAAAGGCCTTAAACTTGTGATACAAAATATTTACTCTCTTCTGATGCCTGCCGGTGCTCGATTGCTTTGACCGTGGAATGATAAAATAAATAGATTACTCATCCTCTCCTCTAAGAGAAATATGAGAGAAAAGTAAAGCTCTCTTTCAAATAGTAAATGTTTCTTTTAAAGCCTCTACAAAGTTATACAGTGGATATATATATATATATATATATATATATATCTCTGTATTTATATGGTTATTTTAAAAGGATGAACAAAATGTCTTATCAACAGAAGGTTATTATACTGTATGATAAAACTGGTCTTCATGTTACGTCCAATATTCTATCGTTCTTCTTCCTCTCTGAAAAAGAAAACAGTATTTCCCTTATACCCATTGCAAACTAAAGAAACGGGAACGAGCGTCCCAGATGAATGGCATGATATTTCAAAAACACTGAACTCCCTATATGGAGCATTTTATTCTTACTTTCCACCACCAAGAATGCTGACACTACCTTAAATTCAGCAGGTATTCTCCGCGGTGCTTCATGAGCCTGATTTATCTCCTCACTTCCTTCCTCTATCTGTATTCTTGAGAAACTTGCTATTTCCCCAAAGAGTTTGTGAAATCAGCGCCAGATACTTTATCTGCACAAGAGAAACTTGATGATAATCTCGCAACAATGATACCATACTTCATTACTAGGTCTCATTATTTTTTGAAAGTTATATTTTTGGAAAATGTAACTTCCTCCGTGCTGATATGACTAACCCAGTCCACAGTACTTAACGATGGCCTTTAAATGTGAACTTTGGCTGCATGGATTAGGTTTGACTTTAGTACCAACAATTAAAAAGATCAACAAAACAAAACATTTGATTTAGAGTAACGAATAGACCTTTTTCTAACAAAAACAACATGGATTGTAGTTATTGCCACATCAATTCTTATGCTGCATATTACTGGAATGCTCTAATTTTTGGAATATTAGAAAAGTTACTCGAAACAGTATAGGAGTGAAGTTAGTAACTGCCTATTTTACAATAATATTTCTCAGAAATGGTCTCACAATACTCTCAAAATGTGTCTAGTTTTAAATGATGTGAACAACATTGTCTTTAACTAAAGGTTAAAAAAAAGATTAAAGATTTCCCTTGCATGGCTAAATTGCCCAATTTATATGTGTTTACAGTTTCTCTCTGGCTTAATGTGTGAGTAAAAAAACATTCTGCTTTTAGGGAATCAGACTTCAAGGGTCGACCCGACCCACCTCTGAATGTTTCTTATTGCAAAGTCAAGACAGCAGTTTGTCAGTGCCATTTCTTTTTCTCTCCTCATCCACAAAAACTGTTATTTTCTCCTCTCAGACTCCACCTCCATAAGGTTGCCTATGAGCTTCATAAGAAGTACTGTAAAGGTAAAGGTGACTTTTTCAAAGACACACCCTCCACCTGAGACAAGAGCATTTGTGCTTGAGACACATTTTATGTTGTCTCTTCTGCGCTCTGGAGACTCAACAGATTCTATCTGTGTTTTCCCGCTCCCTGGCTCCATGGCCTCTCTTTTCAATAAGTCAGTGTTAATGCCATTTTTGGTCTTTATTTTATAAAATAAGGCTCTAGCCGGGTACACGCATCTAGAGAAATAGCAAGGGATCTGCGCTCAATATCTTTGTCAGATAGTATTGTAATTGTGTGGGGCTAAAGTTGCAGGAGCAGAGCGCCTTGGTTTGGTTATTGCCTGCTTAGATTTCCCTCGAGCCTGATGCAGTGCACACCCACCCACCCACCCACCCACCCACACACACACACTGTGTGGTGTGGATTGCCGCCCTGTCTGTCAGCCTTCCATCTCGTGCACACACAAATGTATCTCGTGCACACACAAATGTATCTCGTGCCCTCATTGGGCGTGCCGTCATTGGGCGTGCATTGCGCGTTCATGTGTGTTGGAGGAGGTGCTCTGTAAGGAAGTCTGAAGGAAGGGGCGGATTCTTTTCGGCTGTGTACTTTCAAATTTTAGTGCACTCGAGCCGGTTTCTGAAACTTACCTACCCCACCTTTAAGTGCCTGAAAAATAAAGTAACTTTGATTAAAATCCCCACAAACGCATGCATTCAGTGACTCTTTAACGAGCCCCCCATGTAAAGATACAGGCACCTGTAACAATGTTATTCCATATATTATTTCTAAGTTACATACAGTCACTGCTTTTAGTTCTGTGGCTCTGGTGTGTGTGGAGGAACAAGGCACTAAACGCTCTGGACTCGTCTGTGTAGACATACCCTCCTTTGCTCATCTGTCATGTACACAAGCACTTTGTAATTACAACAGCTCGGTGTGTGTGTGCTGATTATGGTTTATGGTGGGTTGGTGTTTATAACCGTGGCAAATCAAAGGCAACCTCTGTGACCTCTGATATTCTTTTGGACACACACACACACACACACACACACACACACACACACACACACACACACACACACACACACACACACACACACACACACACACACACACACACACACACACACACACACACACACACACACACACACACACACACACACACACACACACACACACACACACACACACACACACACACACACACACACACACACACACACACACACACACCTCCTTGCTCCTCGCTCCTTTTGAGAAATAAAGCATGAAAAACACGTTAAGAGCCCAAACCATCATCATACAGCATTATTAAAAGCACAATACAATAGTGTTTCTTTGTCAATATGACTGACGACCACACTTATGCAGCGCTGAGGTAATGTTAATTCATCATTTAATATAAATTCCTGATGGATATAAGAGGGCACATTAGCAAACAGCCGGTTGGTCAATCCCCGACCCGTATTGCGCATGCGCAGATCTAAGATCCAGTAGAAATGATAAAGTAAAAGTCTGCTGCTTATTGTTCTACTAGGCCAAAATAGAGTCGAAGAGTATATGAGAGTGTGTTAATTAATATATTTGGGAGATTGGAGTAATGCTGTATATTTGTTTGTGTCTGTGTGTTTCATGTATAGGCCTTTCACGATAATTAATTTTGCTGGATACATTTTCCCGGAAATTATTGCGATAAACGATAATATTGTCGGCACTGTTGTATGACCATTTGAGACCACTGACATAATGATAATATATAATAATAATTCAAGTACATCCTTTCAAACTGCTAGTCACATCCTCATGTAAATGGCAATTTATCGACAATAAAACAGTGGAAACAAACATGTGACTTTCATTAGTGAATGAAACTTTGTGCCCTTTATAGTCTGTGTCCAATATTGTGTATTTGTATATATTGTATATATCGTGTGTATATATATATATATATATACACACACGATAGCAGTCATTTAGTGCGCATTATGTGTAATTAAACCCATGATATTAAAATCTCACTCCAGCCAGGTACCCAAAGCTGGCAACCCTGCCGTCCACACTCACAGCAACGGCCTATACAGACATAAATAAACCAGCGACTGTATTCGCCATGACACAGACAGTCTGTGGTTTGTACTTGTTTAACTTTTGTCTAGTTTCTGAACAGATATGAGGAGCTGTGAGCTCTGAGGGCTAACAGCTAACGGCTGATGTTGGTTTTGTGTTTCGCATTGAAGATGACGTCACGGCTCCGCCTACACTAAGTAAGGGATAATGTGCTGCGACGCGGCCTTCATGCCGATCTAGATCCCTCCGCTTCGCGTCGGGCTCCTGATCAGCCTGTCGGTGTTCTTTTCCCCATAATGACCAAGTCGCTGCACATTATCCCGCTTATTACATGGCCACATTCTCAACAAAGTAACGTTATGACTCCCAATATTAATTGAAATGCTTTTATGGATTTAGAAAATGATTTTATTGATTTAAAAAATAGTTGTATGTATTGATTTAAATTGACATGCATCCGCGAAGAAATATAGTCCGATGTTACTGTTTGAACTAACGTAGCAACGGCAGGAACTGCTTCGATAGCGTTTTTGAGGAGCTTTCTGATTACAGATTTGAAAACATCGCTGCTTGCTTTAAAAGTAGCACAATTCATTATGTCAAACCTTGGAAAGTATCTCGATATCTCGATATCTCGGTAACTGCACACTGTATGTTTTGCCATTTGATGTATATGTCTGGACCGCTGCGTAAAAAGGAGGGTTTCTGCCCGTTACTTCTCCGCTGTTTTCTTGTCCCTCTTGTCTTTTTCTTTTCTTCACTGGGGACTCATCAGCCACTAACTATTACTCCAAATTACTGTGCTCTCCAAATATATTAAAATGAATGTTAAAATCCTCCATGTTGCTATCACACGACAGCGGAAAACTAAAGACAATCAGACATTCTTGACAGCGGTCTGTCTGTTCGGTATTAACAACGTGTCACGTGTTCTGAATTGACCAATCAGAATCGAGTATTCAACTAAGCCATGTACGCTCTCACTGTTTTTCAAATGTAACAGTCGTGTGATAGCAACATGGAGGATTTTAACATTTAGACATATACATCAAATGGCAAAACATACAGTGTGCAGTTACTTTGGCATCAGGGCAGGGATATCGAGATACTTTCCAAGGTTTGACATAATGAATTGTGCTACTTTTAAAGCAAGCAGCGATGTTTTCAAATCTGTAATCAGAAAGCTCCTCAAAAACGCTATCGAAGCAGTTCCTGCCGTTGCTACGTTAGTTCAAACAGTAACATCGGACTATATTTCTTCGCGGATGCATGTCAATTTAAATCAATACATACAACTATTTTTTAAATCAATAAAATCATTTTCTAAATCCATAAAAGCATTTCAATTAATATTGGGAGTCATAACGTTACTTTGTTGAGAATGTGGCCATGTAATAAGCGGGATAATGTGCAGCGACTTGGTCATTATGGGGAAAAGAACACCTTCATGCCGATCTAGATCCCTCCGCTTCGCGTCGGGCTCCTGATCAGCCTGTCGGTGTTCTTTTCCCCATAATGACCGCGTCGCAGCACATTATCCCTTACATATTTACTACCCCAGTTCCTAAACTGTAATGGAAACGCAGCATAAAGTGAGCCTGGCCTACCAAGGCCTAACTATACCGTACGAGGCCCTGCAGTGGAAATGCGCCATTATACTAAGTTAACTATCTAAACCAGGGGTGGGGAACCTTTTTCCTCTCAAGGGCCATTTCAATTTTTTCAACATCCTTCGAGGGCCGTACAAATGATTGACCTCTGCTTAAAAATACTAAAATCACAGCCCATTCATTTCGCCATTCTTTCATGCTGTGCAAAGAAAAAGCAACCTCTTAATCCAGATATTTTACCATGAGTCACGCATGCATGTGCACGGTTGTGGCATGACTACCAAAACAGAAATATATGGACACAAGGTGTGTGCAAATGTTAGACCCTCCAGAAAAACGCGATTATGTGATCGCATAATTTACCGCATAATCAGCAAAATGGCGCAGATCTTTAAAAGGGCGCATATTTATCAAAAGGCCGCATAATCCCCGCATTTTTCCACACAAAGTTGAGAAAATAAAAGTGAACTCGTCTTGACGTGGAGTAGTGATGATGACGCGACGTCATCAGCTCGCGCATCACAGAAGGTAAACAACACTGTAGAGTGAAGGTGTCGAACTCACAAGAGAGAGAAAACACCAAGATGAAAAAATCTAATCCATCTCATTTACCAACGAACATTTTTGCTAAAGACCGGGCAAAGCAGTACCCCGATGTCTTGCACGAAAGTGGGGGGAAACTATTCTGCACCCCGTGCAACTGTGTTGGAGAATAAGAGAAAATCGACGGTGACGACCCACTTTGATTCATTCAAACATTCGAAAATGCTTTCTGCTGCTGCGGACAAGAAAGCCAAACAACTCACGTTCACCGAGGCATCAACCTCCAAAACCCTTTCGAGGGCTACAAGAAACGAGGTGAGTAGCCTACAAGATTGAAGTTGGCATAACGAACAAGTAAATGAAAACAGAATGAGGCAGAGAAGTGTGTGAGTGAGAGAGAGTGTGATTAAAATAGCCCAATTGCTTTTACAATAAATAAACATTGAATGTGTTTAATTGAATAGTAAAGGGGTTTAATGTTAGTGGCAGGTTGTGTGTGAGAGAGAATAAATAAGACGGGCCAATATTTAAAAAAATATATTTAGCATATTTCGCAACTTTCCGCATATTTCGCAACTTCCCGCAATTTCTCTTTCAATAGGTTGGTTCAGTTTGTCTTTACTATGAACTGTCACAGAGATATTCAATCAGAAAGAGAATGATAGCATCTGATCGAGCCAGAATATTTGACTTTTTTTCATTGAATAGTAAAAGGGGTTTAATGTTAGTGGCAGGTTGTGTGTGAGAGAGAATAAATAAGACAGGCCAATATTTAAAAATATATATTTAGCATATTTCCGCATATTTCACCGGATAAAATCACATAAAAACTCCGCATGTTTAATCGCAAAATCAAGGATTTTAGCCTGCGTTTTTCTGGAGGGTCTAAAATGTATTTAGTTTCCTATCCATGTGGACATGATTTAAGTGTGTGGGGGGTGGACCTAACCTCCTCTTGGGGGGTCCGGAGGCATGCTCCCCCGGGAAGATTTTTTTTAAATGTTGAAGTTGAAAGCATCAATCTGGTGCACTTTGAGAGCAACATTAGGAGATCTATGGATACATAGACACCCATATAAAACAGAACTGTAAGCAGATTTTATTTTAATTTATGGATATTTTACAAATCACTCCCCTTTCAAACTGTATTCTTGTTTATTAATAACAACTTTTTTTACTGTCATATAGTATTTTATACCAGTTTTAACTTTATTTTCTTATTTGTTTATAACTATAATGATCATATACAGATGTGCCTTTACCTCACTGGTTGTAGAAAAAGCTTATATATTCGTTAGCATAACCAGATGCTAATAACAACAAAGTTATTGACTGTATTATCAGTATGACAGATGAACAGATCGCCACTGGGCTTACAACTAAAGACACAGCCACGCAAAAACTGCGACATGTGTACGGCTCCTTATGGGTACTGCAATTTCTGAAGTGGCGGAGCGGCGTTCTGGTGCTCTCCGTCAGCACTAATACACCCCTGCCAGACGAGACGTATACCACGTGATGACACTTTAGGCTAGTGTTGTGTTCAAGGACCCTGACCTTGGCCAGGAAAAACAGGCACTCACTTGTTTAATTATTTTGCGGTCAAGATTTCTTTAATTGTTTTCTTTTTTGCATGTGTTTATAAATTACCTCGAGGGCCGTACCAAATGGTCTCGCGGTCCGTATACGGCCCTGAGGTTCCCCACCCCTGATCTAAATACTCAGAGTCCTTTACCTTACCTGAGCTGTAGTTATCAGTATCTCAGTCTGACAGGAGAGGACTCTCCTCCACCTTGTTGTTGAAACAGCTCCTTATATCCGTTAGCGCAGCAAGCTAGCACCAGATGCTAACAACAACAATACAAGTAACCGTTGCGCGCGCTCTCTCGCGCCACACATACACACACCCTACGGAGCTTGAATGACACACAGAGACCAATCGAGGGCTTTAGTGTATGATCTGTATGAAAGTGGCCATGTCGGCAGGCCACATCATGTGGACAGCCAGTCACCCTGACTGTGAGGCAGAGTCAGACCCACATTTGCTCAGCGTTGCATTCACAATACATACATAAAAAGAAAAATCATCAGGCCAGCAGGCCAAACCTGAAAATTAGTATCATTTAAGATGTCGGTTAAGGTAAAGGAAAGACCATGGTCATAGTTCAAAAAAATCTAACACTATTTCAGCATACCACAGTTAAATGACAACATTGATACCTGGCACTATCATTATGGTACTATGAATATAAAACTACACACAGCAGATGGTTAGCTTAGCAAAGAATGGAAAACAGGGGAAACCACTGGCCTAGCTCTGTTTAAAGCGGCAAATAAAATAAACATACCAACACTTCTTAAGCTCAATATAGCACAAACATCAACAGTGATTAAAAGAGAGATACACTGTGTGAGATTTAGAGGTGCTGGCAGCTAGAGATTGCAAAAATTCCAGCCAATTATTTAACGTTTAGCATTAAATTAAACGACTGTATTTCCTGAAAGATGAAAGTCATTGTTGAAACAAACTGTTATGAGAGGATGTGAGCCGCGGTGTCTGCCATCAAAGTCGGACACTGAATGCCGAAACCATTCCACTGAATTCCTCCATCAGAGGACTTGCGGTGCTTTAACAATGTCACACCATGTTTGCCTTTGAGAGGATGCTCATTATTCCCACAGCTATAAGAGGTTGCTTGTCACAGAAATGTAAACATCTGAACAAATCACCTATGCTCAGGACAGTCTTGATTACACACACCAGACAAATAGCCTCCTTATTAAAGGCCTGGAAGGACATGTAAGATTGAAGCGGTGAAGGAGACATTACAACATTAAAACAGAAAGAAGATAAAAGAAAGCAGTGGCAGATATCACCCAAAAATATGGTTATAAGGAGAAAAGGTAGAGGGTTGTGAAGGAGACCGTGTCAATCTGGTCCAGGGATGATAATGTCAGCACTGTAAACACTTTAATCAATCCCTTCTCATCTCACTTTCTTTGTCTGCTCATGGTTCTCTACTCTTCCTGCCACTCTCCTCTCCGTCTGTCCTCCTGTCTGTTCATTTACACTTGGCTGGAAACCGAAGGCATCGGCCTTAATTCAGCCGCTACAGCCCAGGCGAGCTGGCTGGAGACGCAGAGCCATTTAAGGAAATAGGATTAAGGGGGAAAAAGTTCAAAAGTACAGGAGAGGAATAAGACAGCGAGTGACAGAGAGGGAGAGCACAGAAGAAGGGATTATGAAAAAGAGATGGAATGTGTGGGAAGGACGCCTCTTTCACAGAAGGTGAAAAAATGTTGAGCGTAGATGGGAGAGTTGGACAGATTGGCTTTAAGTGCCTTTCTTTGTATACGGTCCAGGCTGTAAATATGAAGGTGATGAATAAGTCAGCGTTGTTGGCTGATAGTCAGAATTAAACCATGCAGCTGCATACTTCCATTCGGACAGAAGCCGGATATTTGAAAAGGTCACTTGTTGATGGACCTCTGGTTTCAACTGACAAAGGACTAATTTACAAAGGGCTGCCAGTAAGGAAAATCCAGCTAATGCATCTTTGGGGCATGTATAAAAAGCTGTGTCTGATGGTAGGAGTTTGAGGGAGAGTGTGTATGCATGTATAAATGACGACCCCCTGTCATAAAATGGTCCATTGTGATGGACTTTGAAGCATCTGTCTGACATTTGCCCAGCGCTCCCATGTGATGGTAAACAAGGATGGATAGCATCCATAGCTGAACATAATAACAGCTGATGACTATCATCCTTCTTGGTGATGTGTGAAAGATGTGTTTCCCCTTTGTGTGATTTGTCAAACCATTGTGCTCCCTTTCCGGTGAAGGGCACTGAAAAGAGTTGCGTCTAACTCATTAACAATGAGAAAACAACTCAAAGATAAATACAAATCTGACACTTTTATATCATTTTAAGTGAGGGGATATCATTAAATGCTGAGAGCCTCATTTAAGCTATACTGTAGAAAGAATCAAGATGACAGTTAAAAAGCAATCAAACAATTTTGTTATAAAAAACAGCCACTATCTCATAGGGCTTTGTTGATTATCAGTTGCACTTAGCCTTCTGTCTGTCAGTGATTATTAAAAGTCTTGACATTGATTATTGCAACCGACATGATGATGGTTTCTACTTTTCACCATTGCTTTCACTTAAAGTGATATAAATTAGTCCAGACTTTTCCCACTGCCTCCCTCCTTTCATCAACCATTAGTTTTTTTAGTCATATATAAGTTTAAGGGAAACATTTTCTTTTAACAAGGTATTTTTAAGTTTAGTTGTTGCTATATGCCCGACTGATTTTGAATTTCTGAAGAATTTATTTATTTTTCTAGTTAACTAAAAGCAAACTTGGTTAGCCAGCATGTTCAGTAAACTAGGAACGCCACGGTGAGGAAAGATTCCCAAAAGTTAACAGATTATTGGTTATGTTAACTATTAGCACTAGTTTTCAATCTGAAATACCTCAAACTAAATACTTTTAACAATGTATTATCGGACAATTCACTTCTCATCACTCCTCCAACTCTGCAATGAGCTAAATGTAACTAGTATTACTGAACTACAAAGTTAAATTTCTATAGAAATAAATAAATAAAAAGCCAAACCATGTTGGGAAAGTTCGGCAAGTGATCGATATTTACGAACAACCTGTAAGATCAATAACACCAACTACCACAACAACCTTAAAGTACTCGGAGACAAATATTTTCAATGATTTATATGAAATGCACATTTTTCTGAAAGGCTTTAGGGCACCAGTGCTGCTTCCTTTTACATATTGTATGAGATGTATTGCCTAAAGCGTGTCGTCCTTAAACATCAACATATCCTTTTCTTATGCAGCTCATTCATCAGTTAGGGTGTCTACAGCAGGTCAATGATAATATTCCATGCAGCTAAGTCATTAGATAAGCAATTGCGCTGACATTTTAATTTTGAATAACAATAAACCTGCATGTAATTTTCACCTTTTAATAACCCAGCAAATTATGACAGAGAATCATAACCAGCCCCTCAGTCCAAAACCTTAATTACACAAGCTTTCCTCTTCCATCATCTGTTAGAAACTCCCAGAGGACACACACACACACACACACACACACACACACACACACACACACACACACACACACACACACACACACACACACACACACACACACACACACACACACACACACACACACACACACACACACACACACACACACACACACACACACACACACACACACACACACACACACACACACACACACACACACACACACACACACACACACACACACACACACACACACACGGCAAAATAAAGCCTATGACTAGACAAGCCTTCGAGTTTGAAGTGTCTAAGAATAGCAGCAGTGATGTATAATATGGCTGACTGTAGGTTTACCAGACATGAATGTCATTAAAATAAAAAAGATTCACATACATACATTTACAGCCAACTGTCAGGAACATACAAATCACAAAGAATTCTCAGAAGAGGAAACATCACCATCACAGAGGAAAACCACAGGCAGTTTTGAAACGTCTGAATTAAACAATGTATCAGTCCCACGCATTATATCTGAACTTTCACATGCAAGTTAGTTTTATTTATCATAGACAAAAAAATAAATACACAAATCCTTTGAGTGTGCGGTTTTTGTGTGTTCTAAACATTGTGAGAAAGGATGTTCTATGTTGAAAATAGAAAAGCAATAAGCAGTTTAATAGCCATCTGCCTCAGGAGGAGGAGACTAAAACTGAGCTTAAAGGAGCGTCAATAATGTTCATCGCCAGGTAGTCAGAATCTGTATGAATGCTGAGGTTTCTCCATGGTAACACTTTATTATAAGCACAAGTTCAATTCTATTTTGATAGTTATTTAAAATTAACAAACAATGAAGGTATAATACATGTTTGAAAAGTCCCAATAATGCTATAAAGGATGTTACTGTAACAGTTTTGACATTTGATTAACTATTTTATCTTTTTTTCATTAATGACCTCAACCATTATTTGGATGGCTGTTAAATATGTGCAAATCATGATAATAGTTTGTTGAAGGATTCATAAATAGATTTTTAAAGCATTTATAAACTTATATAAACTACATTTATCTATAGTATATAGCATCCATTCAGGCAAAGTGGCAATACAAGGTGCTTTACAATACAATACAATACAATACAATTACAACAATAAGCATGGCACGGCAAAAGACAGTCTGTGAAACATAAGTATAGAGTGGATTCAATTTAAGAGAAGGTGAAAAGATATGTCTTAAGATTTCATTTGAAGGTATCATCAAATGTGATCAAAACAAGAAATGATGACATGGTTATCACTCAGAATAACACATGTGAGTCATTCATGTTTCCTGTAATAGTATAGTTTGTAAACAATTGAGTAGAACAAGCCTTTGTGCTTAATTCTGGTTGAGAAGCACACAAAATGGGTATTGGAAGCAGAATATAGCCTTAATTTATTTAGTCAAACATACTTAAGGGGCCTATGAACAGAGTCTTAATTTAGAGAAAATGTAGATTGTTATTCCCCCCCCCTTGCATTCTGAAAGAAAACAGGCCAGTGATCCAAGATTAACATTGTTATTCTGGGAAAGTGAATGCACGGCCCTGTGGGTCCACAGTCCAAATGAGTGTGCACGGATCCACAGTGTGCTCTGCAGAACAAACACTGACTAACACCTACTTGTGAGTTACCTCCGTTCTGACTCGTTCATGTGTGACAGGAAAGCAAGGTACTGTTGCTTCAGAACAACCTTTAACTCCAGAAGGGTTAGTGAGCGGGATGTGGGCGTAAAAACAGAGAATATGCAGCAGGAGGTTTGTGGAGAACATTTAGCAAACAGTGCATCTCATATCGCAATCAATATTAAACCTGCACAGGTCAAGCTGTTCGGAGATATTTATACAGCCCGACCAGCAGAGAAACACAGTGCTGACAATTCCCATGAAACATGTCTATGGCATCTATTGTGGGAATCAGGAAGATAGTGTTTGATGTGGTAACTGTTAAAAATCCATGATATCCTTCTAGATGTTCTTTACTGTGATTATACTTTGTTGAAGCTTTTTTATTGCCCTCCCAGGTATTCCTGCTGTAGTCAAACACAACATCCAGAATGTCCCATAAAAGACCACATAGCCGCTCTATCCTTAAAGGAGCGGTCCATGTTCTCCACAGGGAACTGGTTAAGTAGCAATCAGACAGACAGGGTTAGAGTTAAAGGCACTCAAAAGTGAACTACTTCCAAACCACTGTGGTAATGGGCAAATAAAGCTTTAAAGCAAAAACAGGAGTTTCTGCAAATGTTTTCGGGCTCTAGGGTGGAAATCATGGCGCTCACCTAATATTTCAACTGATGATTTAATGTGTGCATAAGGAAAACTAATATATCCCTCATAAATATCTGCTGGGTAGATTTGGTGTCATGTGCCCCAAGAGTGCACTGTATCATGATATTGCCGTGCCAGGGTAGTAAATGGCTGGCATAGCAGAGCATGGCCAGCCTGCTTCATTCTACTTCTTATGGCTTCTCTGCGCCCATTTTATAGTGGCGACACATAAAACACTGACATGCCATAATTCTACACTTTCTGCAGCCCAAAACTGTAACAGTAATAGTTTAGAAAAGGTGCAGGTGGAGATGGAATTGAGAAAAGTGCAAGGAGGGGAGATAAAATGTGTAAAGATAAGATGGACTTTTATTAATCCCTCGTGGGGAAATTGTTTCTCTGCATTTGACCCATCCTGTGTTAGGACCAGTGTGCTGCCATTTTGAACGGCGCCCGGGAGCAGTGTGGGGAACGGTGCCTTGCTCAGGGACACCTCGGTAGCACTTGCCGGGACTTGAACTGATGACCTTCTAGTTGCCAAGACAAGTCCCTATCGACTTCGCCACCACCGCCTCAAGAATGAGGAAGGGTACAAAAAGGGTGTGTGTGTGTGTGTGTGTGTACATACACGTGTGTTATACATTTGTTTTACATCCAAATGCCTTTGTTATGAGTCATTGTCAAAGGCGGAACAAATGACTGTAAATGGAACTATTAGTGAAACATGGAGGGTGAAAGAACGAATTCAAATTAAAGCGTTGCTCGCTAGCCACTTACTCTCTCTCCAGCTGCATAATTGCAGTGTTAGGACACTGAGCACTCGTGTGTGTGTGTGTGTGTGTGTGTGTGTGTGTGTGTGTGTGTGTGTGTGTGTGTGTGTGTGTGTGTGTGTGTGTGTGTGTGTGTGTGTGTGTGTGTGTGTGTGTGTGTGTGTGTGTGTGTGTGTGTCCAAAAGAATATCAGAGGTCACAGAGGTTGCCTTTGATTTGCCACGGTTATAAACACCAACCCACCATAAACCATAATCAGCACACACACACCGAGCTGTTGTAATTACAAAGTGCTTGTGTACATGACAGATGAGCAAAGGAGGGTATGTCTACACAGACGAGTCCAGAGCGTTTAGTGCCTTGTTCCTCCACACACACCAGAGCCACAGAACTAAAAGCAGTGACTGTATGTAACTTAGAAATAATATATGGAATAACATTGTTACAGGTGCCTGTATCTTTACATGGGGGGCTCGTTAAAGAGTCACTGAATGCATGCGTTTGTGGGGATTTTAATCAAAGTTACTTTATTTTTCAGGCACTTAAAGGTGGGGTAGGTAAGTTTCAGAAACCGGCTCGAGTGCACTAAAATTTGAAAGTACACAGCCGAAAAGAATCCGCCCCTTCCTTCAGACTTCCTTACAGAGCACCTCCTCCAACACACATGAACGCGCAATGCACGCCCAATGACGGCACGCCCAATGAGGGCACGAGATACATTTGTGTGTGCACGAGATACATTTGTGTGTGCACGAGATGGAAGGCTGACAGACAGGGCGGCAATCCAATCCTGTACTTTTTACAGTATTACGGCTTCCACAGATGACATTTTTTTATGGATTTTTTGTCAAAGCACTTAAAATATTCATTGCTATCGGGATGTTAAGAGCATTCCATGGAATATAACAAAAAGTGTATCTCGAGCCGGTTTCTCAAACTTTTAAAATTGACCTCTGATCTTTCGATAACCTCTAACTTTTAGCCAAAACACTAGACTGAGATACATTGCTTTGATGATACTCCCACAAAGCATACATATTCTGTAAGAAAGGCAGCTATAGACTTAGAGATTAAGGCATATTTTCTATGGGTAGTGAAGAACAATGACAATACATCTGTGTTAAACTGTGAGGCGGTGTTGCACATTGAAAAGGGGTAAAATAAACCTTTTCTGAAAATAAATACTGCAGACCAAAACATATAGAGAATGCAGGGCCTAAACACTTACATGTATACATATTTAGGAGAACTTCCCCCCCCCCCCACACACACACAATTTAGTCAAAGCTGCAGCTTTAGCTTATGCAGTGAGAGCCAATAACTCAAGACAGGATTATACTGTATATCAATACTACTCTACATTGGTAGGAGCATATATTTCTCCCTGCATCCACTGCACTGACAACTTTATGGTCCACTGGTTTGACATCTAAAGTCAATCATTCCAATGAGAAATGTTTTGATTGACAGCGGATGGATTAGTGCATCTAGTGGCCGTTGTCTCTGCTGACTGAGAGATGAAAGATGTTTTTGGTTGGTCAAAACGTTGCTTTTTGGACAGAGCGTCAAAATCATTTATCTAGGGGAAGTGTAAAACAAGCAAATTTGAGTTTTTGCACCCATATTTTCAAATTCAAGATCTTTAGTTAGCAATGGTAGAATATAACAAATAGTCAGATCTCGTATTTAAGTAAATGTAGTTATACGTTCATTAAAGAAGAAGAATTATGCTGAAGATATTTCATCTACAAAACCCACTCAGTGATGGTCCTTGAGCTACAGTAAGAAGGCAGTCAATGTAGCATTATTATTTCTCTCCCAGCCGACTACAGTCCTGCAGTGGTTCCCAAACGGTGTGCCGTGAGTCAAGTCCGGGTGTGCCGTGGGATTTTGTGACAACTATACGTTATTATTGCAATATACAACTACACAAAAATAATTATTTAATTTACTATATCAGTACTTTGTAGCTTTATATGTACGTAATCTGCGCGATTTGCGCATCCACATCTCCACGTGCAGTGCTGCATAAACATGGCTGAGTCAGCGATAACTTTCGAGGGGTGGAGGTATGCCCATTATTTTGAGTTCGTCTGAAGAATAGACAGGAATGTGACGGTGAGGTGCAAACTGTGTCCAGGCCAGAAGCTGTTATCCACTGCTGTAAACACCACGTCAAACCTCAACAAGCACCTGCAAAGAACACATGCTAAGGTGAAGCTAACGCACACGCTATTTGTTGTTTGTTTATATCACGTAGTGGTCTGTTCTTCTTCTCTGTCTTCCGGTTGTTGCCTGTTTTGAATGACACATACACACTACCGCCGCCTGCTGGTAAGGAGAGTCATTTCCACTCACGCATGCGCAGTTCGTACGTGCTCGACGATTAAAGTAACGAGTTACTTTATGTAGATAGTATCAAAGTAGTGTAATATATTACTTTTTTTTAAAAGTAATATGTAATATATTAAAAAAAATTAGTAACGACCCCATCTCTGGAGTTGGCGTTCTCTACTCTGATTTACATGAAGAACAACAGGAGGTCACGGCTCTCTGTTGAACAGGACTTGCGAGTGGCCCTCTCCTCAGTGCCACCAAGGATTAAAAAAATCTGCGCGCCCCGACAGGCACATGTATCTCACTAATTTGTAAATCGGCAAAATATTTACAATAGCACATGTTTCAATGCTGATTGCTGAAATGTTACATTTATAATTTGTAGTTCAGGACCATGGACAATGCAGCTTCCTTGCATTGACAGTTCTCTGTGCTGAATTTCTGCTGAGTTTCCTTTGCCTCATTTTTTATTGTGTGACCTGTCTGGTTTAAATGAGTGTGTTGCTGCTTTGATGAAGCCTAATTTGATAACGTTTCAAATTAATTTCTGAAATACTTCATTAATAAATATTTCATGAGTAATATAGTTGTCTTTGTCACATTTTATTTGGCATTAGTAAATAATTATGCACATAATACAGATATTTTACATGATATGAGTGATAACACGTGTTATAAGGGCTATTTTGCACAATAGGTGTGCCTTTAGATTTTTACTTGTCCTTTGGTGTGCCTTGGGCACAAAAAGTTTGGGAACCACTGCTCTAGAGTGTATGTTTCCATCCGTGCATCTCATCAAGCTTAACTCTGATTTACTGTAATATGTGTGCATTTTCATATTCAGCATGTACTATATATTATGTCAGGCTTTAATGTCACATCAGAGTTATGCAGCGTGACGCTGCGTGTGAAGCTATGTTAAAACCAATTTCCATATGAGGGATTATTACACACCTAACACTACATCACTGCTAGGTACCTGCTGCTATTTAGCACACTTGTCTGCAAACGTCCACAGGATAGGTACATTAGTCGTAGAGTAAACTTCATTATTTAATGTTTCCTAATATACAGGAATGCTGCCGCAGGTATGAACTGAGTGAAACAATAAATCAGGGAGTCAGCCAGCAGTGGGAAACACTGGACGACCCTCATTAGCTGCAGCACTTGTAGCGGCTGGCAGCCGGCTGCTGCATCGGGCCAGGGCATCCTGGGGTCAGTCTGGAGGATAATCAAAAGCTGTAATTATATCAGGAATGTCCCTCAAGCGCAGCGACTGGCAGGGGCAAAAGATCGCTGACCAGTATCTGACTCAAAACATGGAACACTTCCAGAAGGAGACAATGAGAACAGAAGAAGGAAATAAATGGAATAAAGCCAAAAGGACATTTTAAAGAAAGCACAGATCCTCGTGCTGCTGCCGGAGAGAAGCACGGCTCTTGTCATAATGCAACAGCAATGTGGGAGGATTAGAAGGACAATCGTGGAGAGACAATTAAATACATGAGACATTGACATGTAAATAGATAACACACGCACAAACTAGCTGTGAAAAGAAAATCCAGAGAGAGGAGAGCCAAGGAGCTGAGCATTCAAAGCTGGTGTATGAAAGAGGGCTGGGTTAAGGGGGCGGAGGAAGATCAATCATGTGGAATAGCAAAAAGACCTTTCAACAAACTGGCTTTCATCTACTGACAACGCAACAAACTGGTCTTGATGTGAAACTTCTTCCTGAGGAGCAGGGCCCCTGCCTCTAATAACTCCCCTCTGTGAACAAGCTAAATCTTTAATGGAGGGCAAGGTCAACCAAAAACTCCTCAGCTGTAGCTTGTACATAGCACACATGGATAAGAGGCACGGGAAAGTTAAGTGAAAAGGTAACTGTTTTTAAGAGAGCTGAGCGGGAGAACACCGATTGTGTGCCAGTGTGTGTACAGCATGTACTTAAAATCTATACTGTACACGTAAAGTGTATAAATAAAGGTGTAGACACTCACAACAACCATAAACACAGAGAAAAAATGTGCAAGGAATTATATCATTAGCTATTTACAAAAAAAGCCTCATTTATATTTCATCCCCCTGGCAACCCTTGCCTCTAAATATTTATTAAGTAATTAAAATAAAAGTTAAAAAGCCTCTGTAGCCTGAGGTCCTGTGGTACTGTGGTGGATAAAAAGCTCAGCTCAGTTACAATTCATTCTGTTAAAACCTGAAGTTTAAACCAATGCCATCTTAAATACATTTTGAGAGTGAAGTTCTCTAAAACTACAAGTTATAAAGGGGGCAGATTAATGCTTTACTTGCTGCTGATGCTGCTACTAGAGGGCACCTAACCCTCATACATAACCAACAATCCTAACTTGTTGAGTCAAAAACAGATGTGCTCCCAAGTATTTATTTATAGATGCCAAACGCCAGTCAGATCCCCTTTGAAAGATAAAACAATGACTACTTTTTTCTTTTTCTGAGTAAGGTCAAACACTAGAATACGTTGTGCATGTAGATGTAGTCAGTGTATATCAAAGACTACAACCAGACTAGCTGATGTGTGATTAGACACAGCAGTGCTTTAAGCTAGCTAAGTTAGCATGCTAACGGTTAGCCATTAATTATTTTTAACTTAATGAAGCATGTTAGCATATTTACAGTTGATAATTAGCACTAACAAAACATATAGCCGAGTCTGATAGGATTCTTTTTTGGTCATAAATCAACGTATTGGAAGAATAGAAAGTGGGACCTGATGAGGCAGTACATGAAAAGTAGGCTCACAAAAACAATTACAATGTCTCTTTCTGTGGACCAAATGTTTGCTCAAAAGTGAATGGCAATCTATTGAAGAGCTGTTTAGACATTACAATTATATTACATATATTACAGAACTTAAGTATTGAACAGAACAACGACCACAACAATTTTATTCTCTGGAGCTACCCTAATAGTGTCTCTTAAACGATAACAGCTGGGGTTGGGAGTAATAGTTTTTTTTCCGCATTTGTTTATTATAATTTGTTGTGTATATTTAGTTGCAGACCACTCCGTGCTCCAGAGGCTAATTTCCCACCATGGTCAACACAATACGCAGCACGAATCATTCAGAACATGGTGTTATTTCTCTGTGTTATTTAATCACTTCCATTGTGACCCAGTGCTCTGCAATGTGCAGGAACGAGTACATGTGCTGAGGGTGTGCTTTTTGCTAACAAGCACTGCTTTCGAGAACTTTCACCACTAGTTGAAAACAAACAATGAAAAGCCGCCCACTTGGCTCTGAGACATTCACTTTTAATTACAGACGGTTGAGAAAAAAAAAAGAATAGAAAATGCGACAAGGGGGAAATAGATAAGCTGACATTTTGGCAGGCAATCACGCATACAAATACTAATGGCACCAATTATGAGTGATGTGGGCTGGGTTAATCAGTATTTCTTATACAAGGCTCACTTTTGAGTTGAATTTTTTTCTTGTGTTTTACAGTAAATCACTGTCACGTATGCCTTTTTAGTGATTGTGAGAAGAGAGGGCTATTAGGGTGTCCAATCACATTAATTAGAGTAGAAGTTCACCATGGGTGCAACAGCAATTGGCGATTTTGCACATACTTCGTCCCCTATAGAAACTACAGTAATTAGGGAAAGAGTGTATAGCTATTGTCCCTACGACCCAAATAACAAAGTACTGTACACTATGTACATTCTTAAAGCAAACACCAAGTGAAGTTTAACATGAATTTGTATGAAGACACAAGAGGAAAGCTGAAGTTGCACTTGAGATATAAGTTTGTTAATTGCTTGCATTTTATTTTCCCATTGTAATATATTCAATAAAGTGTCATTAATCTATTTGTTTACAGTAATCAGTTGATTAATGACGGTGTTCTTTTTAGACAATGTCCAATTTCAAACGCCAGCTTTTTAAATACTTTGTGTCGCATTTGTGGTCAAACCAATTTGAACCCAAAGTCATTAACTGCTCCCCATCAATCATGTCTGCCCCCAAAGTGAGAGATGTTACAATAATAATGGATGATCAGGTGTGGTGCCGCACTGTTGCTAAGTACACCACCATAAATCCTCCATACACATACCATGATCCCGGACTAGTGTAATATACATCATTTCCTTTTATGTAGCTTCTCGTTGCACCCCATTTCTCTCAAAATGTCCTTGGTATCTCTCTCTTTTCACTCAACACACCTCATACTCTCTCCTTCAACTTCATCTTTATGCTTCTTTGGAGCTATGCTTTCTGAGGGGATTTAGTGATTCAGTGAATACATATTATTTAGGTTTCAGTCACTCTGGCTCCTTGCTTAGCTTCATATGTCATCTTGACATTCACGTAAACATACGGCAATAACTCGCAGGGGAATGAGTTTAGTTAAGCACCATAATATTGAACTTTAACTAGAGCGTCTACATTATAAATAAACCTGTAGAAATGTTTTACAGTGTAAATATTATATTTCTGATGTAAATAAGTGCTCCCTTTCAAGCTTTAGTGACAGCCAGAACTGTATAAAGGAATACTTTAAAGAAGAGTTTGTATTTTGTACCTCTAATGTGGCATTGTTTAATCTTTTCTCCCTCTGTCCCGGTCCAGTCTACTCAGATTGGTTACCTGGCTGGCTCTGTTGTGATTTCAGGCAAGAGTGTGGGAGAGAAACTCCCTCTGTGGGGAACTTTGGGATTTTAGCCTTTGCAGACCATCTACATGCACAAAACAAATATATACTATATAAAAAACAAACGATACAGAAAAGGAACGTCTCTCCAAAAGCATAATAGGGTCTCTTAAAGATAAGAATATTAATGAAGAACACTGTATGCATTTACACTAAAGACAAACTAACACAGTATGTGTCAGGGACTATTAGACTATGTTAAGCAGCTAGTTCTATGAACAGGAAACCTCAAAATCAAGTGTTTTCTGTATAGGCTGCAGGCAATTTTACATATATATAATATATTTGGCAAAAGACAATAAACAGGATGCTAATGCATCTTGCTGGTGCCACTGCTGCATTTATGATACAATTTCATTAGCCTGTTATTTTTGTGCAACACATAAATACAGACTAATACATTTACCTCTCGGTTCTGCTTCTCAGCAGCATCATTTAAGTGCACTAAGTCCATAAATATGCAACTAAAAGTCCTTCCATAGGAACATATGAATAGTAAAAGAAATGTATAACACTAACCTGGTTTGCCATCTCAAATTTTCATAAATAAAAATATAATTGTAATGAAAGTATTTGTGTTCTTTGCACAGTAGGCTAGAAACATTTAACAGCAGATTTATCCTATTAATGTGTTATCTCAGGTTAGGTACCAGGTAGGGATGGGACATGATTGGTATTCTGTGATTAAATAAAGGAGCATCATTTATTGACGAAAAATCATGACTGGAAACTGGAGTGCTATTAAAAAAAAAAGTGTGGAAGAAGTGTGTGTGTGTGTGTGTGTGTGTGTGTGTGTGTGTGTGTGTGTGTGTGTGTGTGTGTGTGTGTGTGTGTGTGTGTGAGAGTTTGTGTGTGAGTTTGTGAGTTTGTGTGTGAGTTTGTGTTTGTGCAGGATGTCTTTGAATAATGGTTGAATAATTCCCAGTAAATATCCAGTAGTATTTCTGCTTGAAATGCCCATCCCTAGTACCAGGAACAGCAGTTGTATGTGATATAAACACATAATTGCATTTTCTCTAATGCATTAACTAATAAACCTACTTCCATGTTACCTCAAAAACTGCATAATGGTCGCCTTGGCAACGAACAGAGGGCAAAACAACTCCTTGAGAGCCATTTTTATGTTCTCCATTACACGTACGTAGAGTAGGTCTGGAGCCAGTGCTCAGGCATGTTTATGGGGTAATGGCCAGTCTCAGAGTACAGTAAGTGTCCTCTGGCTATTGATCCAGGTTGGTAAGAACATGAGCGAGTGCTGGGAAGCTGAAGGCGTGCGCTCAGGAGTCTGCACTGTCCACGCCGCCCTGGCTCCTGGATGTCCGGAGGTGGTCAGAGAGGCTGGAGAAGGCAGCAGACTGGGTGGAACCAGCCGTGCTGCAGAGCGACCGATACGATGACTTTTTAATGGCTCCTCATATCAGTATAAACTAATGAATGTGGCTCTGCGCAGTGAAACCCTACCCGCCGCTTCTGGTTAAAAAGGAATAAAAGAGCGTTGGGGTTTGATGCATCGGCAGGGTGAATGTTGTTATATACAGTAGAGGTCAGGTTGTGATTTCACACAAACATAGCTTACAGTTCAGCTGTGCAAAATGCATGAACTTCATTAAGTTAACATGACTGATGGGATGCCGTGCAGAGACTTGCCCTTTGTGGCAAAAGATCCCGTCTATACAAATAATGCATTGACTGCTAAGCTTTCTTCAAATTCCCCTTTATTATTCTGTATTATAGTGCAGAAGCTACAGTAATGCCTAGATATGGGGCCAGCCAAGGACCCTCCAGAGACTCTGGCAAAAGAGCAAAACCTCATGTGATGTCAGTGGACCTGTCAAAGCAATCTGTTTCCCTCCGCCAGGGGTCAAAGGCCAGGAGACGGAGCTTTCCCAAGCAACATATCCAATACGACTGGAGTGCCGGTGCTGTGCCTCCAGCTATTCCACCTCTGCACCTTCTATTCCTCTGTCTCTCTGTTTATCTTTCTTCATTATCTCCCTTTATTCCTTTTCTATTTTCTCACGTCTTCCACTCCCTCACATCGTTTGTTGAATTCAGCTTTATTAAGAGATGTGCACATGCTGTTCTGACGGCTGCATCCTGCTCTTCTGTCCTTGAGAGCTAGAGTTGGAGGTAAGAGTGGGTTTGTTGTATATTCGTGCATCTCTTTTGCTTGTCCCTGGGCACAACTAGATGAAATGTGCTTCGCCTAACCTTGACGTTGCTCAACTCTCTCTCTCTGCTTTATTTTGCTTTAGAAAAAAAAAGAAATGGCGGACTGGCAGTCCAGTGTGAAACGCTTGGAGTGAGAGTCTGTAATTGGAGGCCCTGAGCAGGGAGTCTTCACTGGATGTCAAGGAGAATTATAGCTTGAGGATATACGAGAGGGGGGGACTCTATTCAAGATGCTGCATAAGTTGTATGCTCATTTTCTTTGTCTTTTCCTTCCTCTCTCCCTCCCTTCTTATTTGAAAGTATAACTGGACTCCATTTACTGATTGAATGAATGCCATGTAAACTATGGGGTGTCTGCTCTACCTTCATTACCACGGCCAGTTTCAATTCAAGCCTTAATGAAAAGAACCTTTGTTTTCACAACAGGGGACGCAATTACTCTTTGTATTTCATAACATTATTACCATCTGAGGTGTGTAGTGATGTTGTGGATGTCTGCATTTAGGCTTTGAGACCCTCAGAGACCCACAGCATTAATGAGCAAGGTCTGGGCACACTGAGTCGTCGGAGCAGTGAAGCCGTTTGCTCCTAAATGACATTTCCTTTGTGAGTACGAGCCCAACATTAGCTCCTAATGTAGCGAGTCCCCCACAGCATTGGCTTTGCATTCATTTTTAAAGAAGTGTAACACTGTGAGAGAGACTTTATTACATTTTATATTACAGAACAACTTATATATATGGATAAGGGCAAAAATATATAATTCCCTTTTTACAGGGTATTGACTTGTTTTTTTACCTTAATCACATCTTCCAGGCACTGGGCCATAGATGGGAGTCTCTGAGGAAGGAATATCGCTGACAGGAAATTATGAAAAAGAATTAATTTGACCTTCGCTTGCAGCAAGAAAAAGAGAGGGAGGGAGAGAAAGAGGGGAGATAGAGGGGAGGGTGGTTTAAGGAGGAAGTGCCTCCACAGAGGAGAGGATCCTAAGAAGAGAGCTTGGATAATAGGCTCTCAGCTTCCAACACACAGGACATGTGACTGAGAGCCCAAAGGAAGGACAGTAGTAACCCCCATGGTTTCAATAAAGACTTCAGAGTACAAATTAAATTTGCCCATAATGTCCTGGTACGATACACTTTTGTTCATAAAAACTGTTCAGTCAGACTTCAAAAGTAAGATTCAGTATGTATTATAAAGGTTTCAACAGTTAAACAGGTATACAATATAATATATTGTATTGCATTCTTCACTTACATTATTCCAAATGTTTCCAACCATTTTCAAACATCGAGAAAAACAGGTTTATTCATCAATTTGCCTGTAATTGTGACCAATTTGCGTTGTGGTAATGTGCCATAAGCTGTTAATACATGACTTTTTATCCAGTTTAAACCAACTTTTTTCAAATACAGTTGTTAGTTCTGGGTTATTCTTAAAGTACATTCAACCAGAGGGTTTTAGTCTTTGGATGATTTTTTTCGGAGAAACAAGCTGAGCCAATGTTTACCTCGTTTTACCTTTGTCCCTACAGTATGTCTGCCGGGGAAACACACATCTCGTGGGGCCGGGGCCTTTAAGGTGAACCTGCCTTATTTATTTGTTGTACCCTGGGTCTGTTTGTTTTGGAAGGCAAGACATCCCTGCGGATAATTAGGCTCCTGACCTCTGTTCAGGCCTATTGGCATTACAAAGTTATCGATTTGGTGTCTTGTTATCAACCAATCAGCAGACTGTAAAATTAAAGGGCACCTATCATGCAAGATGCACTTTTTGATGCGTTTTATACATAAAACACGTGTCCCCGGTGTATCAGGGAACTCACGCAGTGTCAGAAAATAAAACCCTCTCTCTTTTCCTCCGTACCCAAATCTCTAAAAACGGGGTACAACGGAGCTAATCCAGATTTGCAATGCGGACCCACAGCACTATCAGAAACGTTGCTATCAGAAACAATGCCCGACTGTTTTCGACGTAATATGGTCGGTGTTTACATTAGCATCGCTAACACTCAGAGCTAACCTGTACTGGAGAGAGCATGTGTGCGAAGAAGCAGGAAATAAAAAGGAACTCACCTTGTGGTATAACCGGCAAGAGAGAAAGCCTTTGAGCTCCATACTGTTTCAGAAATAATCCTTGATAATCCATGATATGGCATTTCATCACGGCAGTATCTGCCAATAAAATCTCCCGCATAAACTCTGCCCCTCTTCTTTTTTCTTTTAAAGCTTTATACCCAAAATCAGCACTTTTGAAACAGGAAGTGAAATAGAGGGATATGAGGTGATCTGTTTGGTATTTTGAGCAAAACACTTCATAGACAGTAGACATAGACACTTCATGGTTCTCAGCAGAAAACCGATTGACTGTCCACTCCAAGTAGGGAATGAGTCCTTACTCCAAGTGAAGGAGTTCAAGTATCTCGGGGTCTTATTCTCGAGTGAGTGAACAATGGAGCGTGAGATGGGCCGGAGAATCGGAGCAGCGGGAGCGGTACTGCAGTCGCTTTACCGCAGTCGCTTTACCGCAGTCGCTTTACCGCAGCGTTGTGACGAAAAGGGAGCTGAGTCAGAAGGCAAAGCTCTCTGTCTACCGGGCCATTTCCGTTCCTACCCTCACCTATGGTCATGAAGGATGGGTCATGACCGAAAGAACGAGATTGCGGATACAAGCGGCCAAGATGGGTTTTCTCCACAGGGTGGCTGGTGTCTCCCTTAGGGATAAGGTGAGAAGTTCGGTCATCCGGGAGGGACTCGGAGTTGAACCGCTCCTCCTTCGCGTCGAAAGGAGCCAGTTGAGGTGGTTCGGGCACCTAGTTAGGATGCCACCTGGGCGCCTCCCTAGGGAGGTGTTCCAGGCACGTCCAGCTGGGAAGAGACCAAGGGGTAGACCTAGGACCAGGTGGAGGGATTATATCTCTTCGCTGGTCTGGGAGCGCCTTGGGATCCCCCAGTCAGAGCTGGTTGATGTCGCCAGGGAAAGGAACATTTGGGGCTCTCTGCTGGAACTGCTACCACCGCGACCCCGACCACGGATAAGCGGGAGAAGATGGATGGATGGATGGATGGATGGACTTCATACACATGTTTTTTATATATTTGTATATATCTGAGACCTATGCTATTGCCTATAAACAACATTATAGGTGACCTTTAAGTGTTAATCTAGTATACTAGCTGGGAAACGTACAGCCACAATGTTTAGCTCTGTCAAGTTTCTCTGGATCATCAGGCAGTAAACTTGTTGAACTAGTTCAGGGATGGGCAAATGGCGGCCCGCAGGCCGCATGCGGCCCCCACCTCCTCTTTTTGCGGCCCTCAGATTAATTTATAAACAACGTAATTAATTGAAAAAATTTTATCTGCGGCCCCCCGGTAGCCAGTACATCAATGATGTGGCCCCCACCACCATCAAAGTTGCCCATCCCTGAACTAGTTATAAACTTAGAAAAGGACATCCTGTTCTGAGAAGCTCTCCGACTGAAGAGATTTCCTTTATAAAGCCATAAAGCGGAGAGAGATAATTCATTCAGGTGCCTGGAGCAAAGGAACCGGGGTCTACTAAAGCACAACAGGAAAGCTTCCTTCATTTACTGCCTCGGGGCCGTAGTCCCCTAATAAAAGTGGTTTTGAACTTTTTCACCCTACAGTAAGACTTGAATAAGTAATGGAGACTATTGTGTCTGAGAATTATGCTTAAAGAATGACTGCAGCGCTATTGTAATCTTGAGGCAGATTTTAATCACAAGTAATGCCTACACTATGTAGAAAAAACTACCTAGACGCTCACAGAAGGGTTCTTTATTATTCATTGGATCTTTAATGATTGGTTTTACAATTTATCCGATTGATTGGCAGCAGCACTGCCATCATTTACATGAAAGGTACCTGTTTAACAACTCAGAAATACTAGAACAAGTCAAACCTGGATTGGAGCAAACAAACCAACTTCACACAAACTAAGAAAAAAAGAAAAACTGTAGAGCATCTATGTCTAATTTATTTCATAGTTTCCTTGGTTTCTCCTTTAAATTAAACTTTGTTAGAGTAAATGAAGCATAAACAGCGAGCCGGTGTCTACATTCACAGATTAGCGCAATGTACTCTTAAACCTCTTTCATAGAGCTCTGTCAGCTGTGTAATTCAAGTTTCTTTCAGAGTGATGATTTCACAAGCCAGTAATAGCATATTTACTGGCATCGGACTGTTAGTGAAAAAACTCTGAAATGGTTATAAGCATGAAATTGAATACAGAAGAAGAGTGAAATGAGATTTTTTTTTATATGAGGAGTGGAGGATTGCGGCGGCTTAACGGCTTCCAATCTTTGTATACAAGTTAATTCAGGGAGATTCAGTGCAGTCACAACAGGCCTGTACACAACTATGTGAATGGAGAAATGCCATTATCAGGAAAACAACATCATTAATCATAACATTCTCATTCCCCCTTTCTTATAGTTACAAAGCCTACATTTGAAGCTGTCAGAGGGGTTAATATAAAACCATAACTAATTTGCCAGAAAAGAGTAAGATATTTTTGCTTAACACCCTGCCCTCTCCATTTGTTTCTATGGATATTAAATACAAATATTAACTGTGCGACTAACATGTATGTCTCTGACTCAGACATTTACGAGTGAAAATACCGACTTCCACCTGTATCGCACTCCAATCCTCAGTTTTCCTTTATGTGTTGATGTTTTATTAAATGTCCTTCCTTTTCATATTTCACATAAGAAAAGACAATTTCTAAAAGATTTTTTCTGATTTGATCTGTTCCTTTCATTTCCTCCCTTTTGTAATTCATACTGGTCCTCTCACGCACATACATTCTCCCTTTACAAACATATATTTTCACTCTTACACACATACATTCTCCTTTTACATTCATACATTTTCACTCTCACACATATATATTTATACTCACATTCATAAATGTTGCTCTCATATTATCATATTTCAATGCAGACATTCATACATACACTCACATTTATACATTTGTCACTCATGTAGTGGACATTTTTATTATTATCATCCTTATTATTATCCTTATTATATCTTTCATATGTTTAAACCAAATGCTTCTTATTTCCTCTTGTTGTGCTTTTACCATTATTATTCTATTATATTCTCTTATGAGTTTCCCAGTCTCTGCAAGGCCACAGCTGTTTCAGTAGACTGGGAGACTCATACACAGTCACACAAAGTTCCGTTATGTTATCTGCAAGGCCAGACGGTGTCTCATAACAATCTCCCCGTGTGAACAGGGGAGTTATAATATTCCCACTCTTTCCTTATATAATCTCTGCTATTTCATTGTCCTGCGCACTCTCGGGCAGACTTTCCATACTCTGTCCGACCGGTGACAATATATTATTATGTCGTGTATTTGAAGCTTCAAATAAATAACCAAAAGACAGCTTTGCTTGATTCACCATTTATTTGTTTTGATCATTTGACTTGTACTCTCCAGCTGTGTTTGGGCCCTAGATTTCCATAACACTCACACAGTACATTTTGCTCTCATATTCATATGCACTATTTTAACGCTCATATTTATACATTTTGCTCTCATGCACATTCATTCAATGTTTACATTTAATATTATAAATAATATATGCATGTCTGAAGACAATATATGTATGCAAGAGAAGAATGTATGTATGTATGAAGACAATATATGTATGCAAGAGAAGAATGCATGTATGTGTGAGAGAAAGTATAGTGGAAACGGAAGGAGTATGGTTGAAACGGAGGCAGGTCATTATCGCGCTGTGATTGGCTCAGAATGTCGAGCGGGGCGGGCTCATGTTCAGAGCTTCTGATTCAAATCAACATGATGGAGGGAGATGAATCTGTGTACCTATGGACCATTTGTTTTTCTTTATTAAACAAGTAAACGGAAGAGCGTCTGTGAGGCGTTTTTGCTTTTTACCTTACTAAATAGTCTAACGGCCCGTCCACACTACAGCTTCGACAGCTTCAAAAACGGTTTCCAACGCATCTGCCCATTCACTTTGAATGGGGTGACGTCATGTTGCCTCGCCTTTCGCCGGACTGAATTGTGGGTAGCATAGCGGTCCGTCTCCGGCGTTAGAAGTTGAAGTCCGAAAACTAGGTTATATTTAAGTAAAGATTCATAATAATGTGTTGGGATAAAAACTCCAGTTAATTTTAAGCTGAAGGAAGACATGCTTCTTCCCTGAGAGAATTAGCATTTTTAAGAAGTCAGTTAGATTTGTAAAAGCAACACACATTTCTTTGATTATCATTTCTTAAATAATGTCATTTCATTTAGAAAAACTGTTTTCAGCTGATGACATTGATGCCGTTTCTGTGTGTGAACCCAGCGGTCAATAGAAAGCCTGTGTGTGTATGTGTGTCTTATCTTGAGGCATACTTTCAATATATTTTTTAATAAATAATTGGCTTTAAACCACTTTAAAAACAATGACTTATATCAGACTATTTTGTCACAAAACTCCTTACAAAATGTTGAATGTTATTTTATAATAAAGTTATTAAGAATATGTGGAGCATTTTTCCTTTCAACAGTATACAAGTTGTTATGCTAATGAGAAAAAGCGAGCAAAGCGATGTGTTTGCTTTGTTCATTTATGAAGCTTGTTCACTATTTGCCATTATTATGTCAAGATACTAGGCGCAAACAATGTTAACAAGATACTGATGTCACGTGCAATTAATGTCCAAAGCTGTATTTGATTGATATAATCACGTATATTGTCGAACTAAGTGGGTCAGCGTGCTTTAGATTGCTTTTTAGATTGTCGAACAACGTCTGAAACCATCTCCACCCAGCCTTTTTGAAACTGACGAGCATGTTTGCAGTGATTGGGCAAAGATGAGAAGGGAAGCAATATTTCAACTTCTTTATCACGCTCTTTTTTTGTCACTCTCCCTACAGCTAGAGTACTCATGTCATCATTAAGAAGAGGTTTAAGGGAACGGTGGATCTAAGCACCCTGACTCCAAAGGGCCCCTATCAGGTGGACACTCAGAGGCCGTTGTTGTTTGGGTATCACTTTCTATTTGGAGCCCCTCTGTCCACCTCTGTTGACTGTAAGCAATAAGCGATGAGCATCCACTCTCAGCTGTCCCCGTGGCACAGGGAGATAGAGAGAGAGAAAGAGACAGGGGAAATCTAATTATTTCCTCCCATGGCCCAGCAAGCCTTAAAGGTTAATCACTGTCCGTCTAGCTAATTCTGTCTGGGTACACTGCAGTAATTACAACACCTCGCTCCCTCTCCTGCTCTCACATTTCTCTCCATTGTGCACCTTTCTCGCTCCAGCGCTCTGTTCTGCACCTCTCTCTTTATATATCTAGTAGACGCTTCCCTCGCTCTTTCTGTCTCTCATGCTCCATCATGTTTGTCTTCCTATATAGATGGTGCCCCTCTGATCGCTCTCATATACACATTTCCTGTCAATGCCTGGGGACTTTACTTTGCCAGATAATGTGTACCTGCTCTCTTGATAAACTTAGTATAATTCCACTACTTCCATCAACACCCCCTATACCATCACCACTGCTTCTTTAATTCTCGTCGGTTAAACTTAAGCCATTTTTTTGGTCCTTATTTAGATACTTAACGGAACACTTCCTGCCAAGAAAAAAAGATTTCCTAACGACATGGCAAAAAGGCATGGGAGCCTTTTAATGTGAAACATCTACAGGAAGTGTTAGACTGTGGCAAGTGAACAAAGGTAACTCAAGGTGGAATAATCAATGAAAACTGTTATTGAATTCTGGCTTTTATATGAGTGCTTGCAGTATATTTATAGACTATTTAATACAGAAATATTTCGTAAATACAGAAATGCATTTGTGTTCCATCAGGCCTCAGAAGGAGGGTAGAGTAATATAAGGGTTTCCTTTTCTCACCTCGTCTCTTTCTCACTTTCCATTCTCTCCATCTTCTCACCGCCTCTATCTCCTCATCATACCTTTTTGTCACTTACTGTCTCTCTCTTTCCCAACTCTTCTCCCTTTACCTCCTCTTCTTCGTCATATCATCGTCGCTCCTCCTACCTTCCACTTCTCTTCTTTCTGGCTCGGCTTCCTGCTGGTTATAGCTGTATTTCCCTCTAGGACGAGTTGAGAAAGTGCGCCTTGGGCCTGGAAATACTCCACCATTTCTTCTCCTTCCAATTTCTCGCTACCTGCCAAAAGCAACTCTGGAAGCAACAGCTCAGGATACTTTAAATACCTCTGGTTTAATTGCTCTTCCTTTTCTCACTGCTCCACATGTGTTACGTTCAGTTACACAATGGTGATGATAAAAAAACAACTAAAAAAACAACCCAATATCAAATAAAAGTTGTTTATATCCGAGTGAATGTGTTCAATTCCAAGACCATTTCCTCCCTTATAATGAATTATTACTTCCTGTGAGGATTCTTAGGCGTTTATACATAATTAATCACATGCAAAACAGCATGTACATCCAATTGCCTGAACTCAAAACATATACAGTGGGGCAAAAAAGTATTTAGTCAGCCACAATATGAGAGAGGCCTGTAATTTCCATCCTAGGTACAGTACACTTCAACTATGAGAGACAAAATGGGGGGAAAGAATCCAGGAAATCACATTGTAGATTTTTAATGAATTAATTGGTAAATTCCTCGGTAAAATAAGTATTTGGTCACCTACAAACAAACAAGATTTCTGGCTCTCACAGACCTGTAACTTCTTCTTTAAGAGCCTCCTCTGTCCTCCACTCGTTAACTGTATTAATGGCACCTGTTTGAACTCATTATCAGTATAAAAGACACCTGTCCACAATCTCAAACAGTCACACTCCAAACTCCACTATGGCCAAGACCAAAGAGCTGTCAAAGGACACCAGAAACAAAATTGTAGACCTGCACCAGGCTGGGAAGACTGAATCTGCAATAGGTAAGCAGCTTGGTGTGAAGAAATGAACTGTGGGAGCAATTATTAGAAAATGGAAGACATACAAGACCACTGATAATCTCCCTCGATCTGGGGCTCCACGCAAGATCTCACCCCGTGGGGTCAAAATGATCACAAGTCAATGACCTGCAGAGAGCTGGGACCAAAGTAACAATGGCTACCATCAGTAACACACTACGCCACCAGGGACTCAAATCCTGCAGTGCCAGACGTGTCCCCCTGCTTAAGCCAGTACATGTCCAGGCCCATCTGAAGTTTGCTAGAGAGCATTTAGATGATCCAGAAGAGGATTGGGAGAATGTCATATGGTCAGATGAAACCAAAATAGAACTTTTTGGTAAAAACTCAACTAGACGTGTTTGGAGGAGAAAGAATGCTGAGTTGCATCCAAAGAACACCATACCTGCTGTGAAACATGGGGGTGGAAACATCATGCTTTGGGGCTGTCTTTCTGCAAAGGGACCAGGACGACTGATCCGTGTAATGGAAAGAATGAATGGGGCCATGCATCGTGAGATTTTGAGTGACAACCTCCTTCCATCAGCAAGGGCATTGAAGATGAAACGTGGCTGGGTCTTTCAGCATGACAATGATCCCAAACACACCGCCCGGGCAATGAAGGAGTGGCTTCGTAAGAAGCATTTCAAGGTCCTGGAGTGGCCTAGCCAGTCTCCAGATCTCAACCCCATAGAAAATCTTTGGAGAGAGTTGAAAGTCCATGTTGCCCAGCGACAGCCCCAAAACATCACTGCTCTAGAGGAGATCTGCATGGAGGAATGGGCCAAAATATCAGCAACAGTGTGTGAAAACCTTGTAAAGACTTACAGAAAACGTTTGACCTCTGTCATTGCCAACAAAGGGTATATAACAAAGTATTGAGATTAACTTTTGTTTATTGACCAAATACTTATTTTCCACCATAATTTGCAAATAAATTCTTTAAAAATTAGACAATGTGATTTTCTGGATTTTTTTTTCTTCTCATTTTGTCTCTCATAGTTGAGGTATACCTAGGATGAAAATTACAGGCCTCTCTCATCTTTTTAAGTGGGAGAACTTGCACAATTGGTGGCTGACTAAATACTTTTTTTGCCCCACTGTACCTCTTCATCCACATCATTTTGTTTACATTTCCATATTCCCTTCATCAACCACTTTTCTTTCCCCGAGGCACAAGTAGCCTCCACTAACAGGCTGCTTCCTTCTGAGGCCAGCCGCCTAAAGCTGCTGAGGAGAGGTGAGTCGTCGCTTCCCATATCATCAATACAGAGGTGAGGAGAGGATAAAAAGAGCGGCAAAGAAACCACGAGAAGGCTGAGAGTAGCCCTCAGCAAAGTGTCATCACTCAGCTAAACTCTCAATTGCACTCTCTTTCTCTTTCTATTTTCCACTCGCTATAGGGGACCAAAACAGCAGCGGGGGATAGGAGCTGCTTTATTACACTCCAAATGTTTTCCAAGAATTTCGCAGAGTGACAAAGTTCCCTACAATTTGTTTCTCAGCCCCTGCGGCAGAGCCCTGCTTGAGAGTCTGTGGGCAGACGGGCTGCTGCTGGAAGAGGTGATGGAGGAGGGCGGCTGCTGGAAGTGCTGAGGAAGAGAATACGCGAGCTGAGAATCACGGGGTGAGACGGAGAGAGCGAGGAGAGGATGCGGGCGCTGTCGTTAGGAAACGAGCTACAGAGGATGCATTGAGCAAAGTGAGAAGTGTTGACAGTAAAGATATAAGGCCAAAGGGAGAAACCTCAGATGTGCCATATATAGGAACATATGATGCAAATGTAATCACAACTTCGTTGGGTTTAAACAAATTAAAAAAACCTCCACAGTCTACTTTTAAAGCAGCAGTCACATTTGACTACACTAAAGGATAGTTGATGAACTCCTGTAGCCGGCAAGCTAAGTGGGTTGACTTGCCTCGCAGCCCAAAAGCTCCTGTAGCTTATTTGAACTGTTCTGTTTAATTTCCCCTGGTAATGTTTACAATTGTAAAACATTTAATTGAATAAAACAGCTGGAGAATAAAGCCATCTGAGCTAACAAACTTGCCAACAGTAAGATTAGCTCCTTTGCTAACGGGACTCCTCTCTCATAGCCATCTGTAAACCACTGTTCTTTTGTGGAGACGTTTTTTATCCAGAATTAAATAAGCCAAAATAGCTTTTAGTTTGTTCCCCTTTGGCAATCAGAGACCAACATGTAAATGTTCATCAAAGTTGAACTCTACATAAACCATTCGTGCAGACAAATGTTTTGAGATTCCATTGAAATGAATTGATTTCACTGCAAGATTCCAGCGTTTTAAATCACAGCAAACTAGCGGGATAGCTGCGGATACCATTGAGACGTTTGCATATTTAATGACCGTTCTGTGATCACTTTACATCAAAAGATACCCAAAGAAGACAAATCTGTCCATGACTCTTGGAGTTGCATAATCATTTCTGATTCACCACTTCCTGTGAGCTTTAAAACATGCAGTGATTGCCATGACTACAGATGGCATGCACATAAATGCTTCACAGTAAATGGTTTGAATATGTATCAGAATGTGAGATGTCTGTGTCCTTGTGAATAATATTTACCCGCGAGAGAACCAGATACAGTACGTGATCTTAAAACCCTGTGTTGTTTTGACGCTGGTGCAATCAAATTATTATGCAAAATTAGACAAATATTATGATGGAGAAATGTATACATAGTTTTTTATGTATTTAATGATGGACTGAGATTCACAGGGGGAGAACGGGTGCTGTACCTTGTGTGAGGAGTTGAAGGGTCCGGACTTCCTCGCGGACGCGGAGCTGCAGGACCTGCTGCAGTATGTGCTGCCTCTGGGCTTCCTGCATGATGCCCATTCTTTCCAGCTTTCTGTCTGTCAATCTCATCAGAGCTCGCCCTGAGCAGGAAGAAAAGAAGTCTGAAGGTTAAGAGACAGAAGGAGTGGGATTAAATATGCACAGCTAGAGTCACTCTAAAAGGGTAAGGATAAAGCATTTATAGCAGAGTAGGAACAGAGAGCACACAAACAAACTCGAGAAATTACAGCAGCACTAACTATGCAGTGTACGTTGATAGCTTAGCTTTTCAAGGCTGCAACATGTTTTTGACATAAAAGCTAAGTGTTTATAAAAAACCTTTGCCCATTATGTGTATGTCAATTAGTGCTACACACAGCATAACTCAATGTGAAGGACAGTCTCCCAAACCGCAACACGGGTTTCCATAAATATCTGTAATGTATGTCCCTTGAGCAATAATCCCTTACAGCTCCTTCCTTAATTGCAAAGCCTTGTATAAAATCCATACTTTAATCATCCAATCAGTGTCGATGAGGGGGATTTTGGTCAAGTATGGCGTAATTATTAACGCTTGTTACGAGTGGCTTTGTAGCATGTGGGATGGTAAGCAGATAGGAAGATATTCAGGCTAATTACTAGGCGTTCGGTTGGACTCCGGGAGCTCCCTTTACTCTTTTGTCCTGATGACACCCTTGGCAAGAAACTGGCTCTGATTGGTTTCAAGCCAATGGGGAAAGATCCGTCCTGATTGGCTCGTTGAGTCAGCAAGCACTACTATTTAGACATACTTATGGCTATTTTACTAATATGTATTTAGACTGTAAGTGTAAACATGCACATTGACATTGAATTTTATCTCGTTGCACTATCATCGCTACTACCTCTGCTTTTACCACTTATTTATTGTATCTATTTTTTACTGCAGTGAGAGTTGCCAAAGAAATGTTGTTGTACTTTGTATGATGACAATAAAGATATATTCTATTCTATCACAGTGTTCTCTAACATTTTCTCTCTTGTTTTTTTGTTTTCTCTCTTTCATGGCCACAGAATGAAACATAACAAAATATATACAGTTTTTAAATTGGTAAACTTTTGTTTGTGTTCCTTTCTAAAAACAACAACTCAGAGAAAAGGCAAACTTAATAAATGTACAACTCTTGACTTGATTGGACAATCTATTGTCTATCGTTTGGTCACGCAGAGCCACACACTACCATGTTGCTATCACAGCACAAAAGGGAGCAGTTTGGAAAGCTAAGTACCCTGTGAGTGTTGGTGGTATAATCTTGACTGTGTTGGGCCAATGTTCCCGACTTAACAAAAGCAACTCCTTGCTAGGTGTACGGTGTAATGGGTGCTAAAATGTGAAGTACAGTTGAGATGCTTCAACGCAAAATGCCGTTCGATGTACCCATTACATTCAAACTGGGGAGCAAAGTAGAGTCATAAAAGCTTCGTAGAGAAAAGACCATATTTAAATGGCAAGATAGAAAGAATGAGATTAGTAAGTTGGAAAGAAATAAAGGACTGATGAATCGAATGTGGGGCGGAGGGCGGAAAAGTTGGGGGGAAAAGGAAGACGTACAAATTGACTGAAGAATACCGTGGTAAACATGCTGTTATGAGTCTATAAATATTGACCAACCATCACTTGGTACCTCATTCTGTAACCGAAGATAGATCGGCATGGCAACAGAGGTTCACTTTTGCTCTGCGTCAGTAATGTCTATCTTAAATAACGAGAGTATAGGAGATACAACACAGCTCTCAAAGGGTTCAAACAGCATATTTTCTTAGCAATGTATCATGGCATACTTTCTGTAGAGACGTTTGAGCAGAATCAATCTACTTCATCTTATATTTGGCAAGAAGGCAACTAAGGGTGTACACCAAATTGTTGAACTTTTCGTTTATCAACTTTTAGCTGGAATATGTATCATTTGCAGCTGTGGACTTTTGAAACGTGTCACCAGTTTAGAAATCAACTTTTTTTTGTATTAATTCTTTTTTTTTAAAGGGCTTCCAGGACACCAAAACAGAAAATCAGAATGAATGAAACCTGTCAGTTAGAATTGGACATTCATGTTGTATTCAATAAAAAAGGTTTTCCTGTAGATTACCGTAGACCTTATCCCCTAACAGCTTTTAACAAGAAGTGTATTAATGTGGGCAGGTGGATGACTAATAAAAGGAGCTGGTCGGTGACAGCGAACAAACTGCCAGTTCTGGGCGGTGGATGCCAAGGCGCCGTATCAGCGGTGTGGAACAGCTTCTGTAAGGAGTCCAAGCTTTCACTGCCTCGCCCAGCAGTTCTGAGCCATTGGCTTGGACAATCCCACCAAGCCTCAGCCGGGGATCCTTCAAACCACAATTAATACACTGAGCAGTGTAGCATGGCCACGAGGAGAGGACGGAGGAGGAAATTGGTCAAGAGGAAATAAATGAGGAAAGAGAGGGAGAGAAACTCGAAGAAAAGTTGAACGAAATTATAGAAAAATATTGAATCAGCTGTAAAAGGCATCTTGAATGACAAAAAGACCATGACAAGGCCGTGTGGTCGTACAACAATATTATGTCAGCTTACTGCATGGGTAATTCTACGAGTTTCCAGCACTATGACAGCATGATGGCCTCATTTCATGTGGCAGGTCAACACAAAAAAGACAATGGCAAAAGAAGACATGTCAGAAAATCCTTTAAAGGTCCCATGTCATGCTTTTCTGGTTATTACCCGTCCCCTTGTGTGTTATGTAGGTTTGTATGCATGTAAACGGTCTGCAGAGTCAAAAACCCTCAAACTACACCCTGTAGCGAGTAAAACTCTAACAGAGAAAAGACCTGTCTATGCTGCCCCAGAACGCCTCGTTGGAGATTTCTCTTTTTCTATTTGTTTCTTCCGGGAACCGCATGACTTCATGCGGTTCCCGGAACCAAAATGGACCAATCCGCGGAGCTCCTCACACACCAGGATCCCTTGGCGTCACTATCAAATGCAGTGGGGGGACCTTTAGCGTAAATGTTCAACTAACAGGGAGTCCCATTGACTTGCATAGAGCTCCCTGGTTGGTAATAGACGAGTTTGGATCACGGAGAAATGTTCTCCGCAGACCCATTCTCACAGCGTTTATAAACCACACTTATTGTTTTTACTTCGGCTGTGAGTGTTTGTGTGTGCTCAGGATGAGTTTCGCGCTGTCTCGCCGACCCGGAAACCACACTAGTAAGCCAGTATTTTAGACGCTCACTCTGTCCACCCCTCCCTTTACAGCGGAGAAGTTAAAGTAGGCCTCTTGATCTGTTAAATCACTGCACTGTGCATTTGACTTTTTGTTTTGTATTCCATCCACGTACTCTGTGGTCCTGTCACCACAGCTCCTTGTATGTCAGAGTATTGATTGGATTCAGATTTCTCTCATCACTATGACAGCTGACAGAATCTCTTCACTTGTCTTCTCGGCAAAGCTCCACTTTCACAAAATGTCCTTTGAAATGCTAGGCTTATTAAATTTCGGCACACGTTGGATATTTTACCAGTAGAAAGACCACATTACAAGTAATACAGAACCACACCATTTAATTAAAACCAGACATTCTAAAAACAGAATTTATGGCCAGGATTTTTTAATTTCAAATGGCACTTGACACTTGAATTTTTTCAAGAATTATTACCAAATCTAGGCTAAACATTTTGATATGTTTTCAAAATAGTTGTATTCCAAATATTTCATTGTGTGCTCCTCAGAGCAAGGGGGAAGCCATGAATAACTCTGATGAGACCCACAGTCTAGTGCAATTAACTTAGTGAAACTTCAGCTGAACTGCAGGCTGTTTAGTCAGAGAGAGCAGAGAGGACAAGCCAAGCATGTGAAGCCCTCCTTTTCCCCCCAATATTGGCAATACTTTTGGGCATTTTCCAATGTTAGCTAAATAAATCATCAAAGAAGTTCAACTGCACAAAATACATTTTCGAGTTCTCTTTACTTCTAGTCATGAATGTGCCATTCAAATGAGTTGCAACATTGGACCAGAATGGTATTATTCATAAAAAACAAAAACAAAATGTTTCTGTTTGACAAGACTCAGTTGTCCAACATGTTTACTGGGTCAGCTCAATAATTTGCTATGATCCTGATTTACTTTTTGGTATTTCATTGCTGCCATCAGGTGGAGCTTTTGATCAAAGTATACTCTGAAGTGCTTTTAATCAGGTAATGGAGTGTCATTGAGGGAAAACTCTGCCCTTATGATTCTGTATTTTGGTGGCTTTCTGGTTGGCTGGAGGAATTCTTGAGTGGCAGAATGAGCAATCTTTTTCTACAGTAGAAGAAGCCTGTACCGCAATGTCAGGGTGTGTTAAAAAAAACCGGGTTTCAATCTTCTCCTGAATTGAAAATGTGGATATAAATAGGTGGGTTGGGAAAATACTGTCCCACAAACTAACCCACATTCCAGTCTAGCTATGTTATGAAAATACAGCAATAAAATACCTCGCCACCCTTCATCCTTTTTGTCATGCCTCCCAAGCTACCCCCTTCCTCACTGTCACTTTCCTATTCAGGTAGCATCTTGACTACCATGCTGTTCTGCTCGCCCTGGAATGAGGTAAATAATGTCCTCCGCTCTTTCTATAAGATGGTTAGTAGATCAAAGAAGAAGAGCTGCTGCTGGTGCTTTCCCTGAATTCTAAAAACGGTCTCTCCTCCACCAAATTCATATCCAATAATGTTTGAGTGCTATACTTAAAAAAACATGCATTTTATACATTGTTCTGAATGGATTTTCATACCCAAGTCAAATATGAGTCACGCATGTAGACACACATACTTTACAGAATCACACACAAACACATTGTCCCGGGGATTTAGATTAATGAGTGGTGGGTGAGCAGCAGTGTTGGGCTGAAGCAGATTAATCTACAGCTATAGTCTGGCACCACGGCTGTGATGAATGGGAGCTTAAAGTGAATCTGTGTATACACACACACACACACACACACACACACACACACACACACACACACACACACACACACACACACACACACACACACACACACACACACACACACACACACACACACACACACACACACACACACACACACACACACACACACACACACACACACACACAGTCTTTGTAATTCCCTTCACCTATGACAGGATGTTATGTCTCTGAAATCACAGCCAGCAGTCCTTCCATAATGACCATGGAAACTCACACCAGCTAGTTAGCTCCACAGTAAACCTAACAGTGATTTCAGTAATCCATACAGACTCCACAGCGCTGAAATTCCAGAGAGCTGTCTATAGGTTGTTAGCTATGGCTAACCAACAGAGGTGCAGCATAATGATGGGCACACTGAAATAGACCAGTACTGGGGAAATCAGCATGAGGGTACTACTGCTGTGACAAGTGCAGGACTGAGGCTCCTTATTATCGGTGCGTGGGTGTGCGTTTGTGTGTCTCTCTCTCTGGCTGGACTTGTTTCATTACTTCTACTGAACCCTGCTCTCTCTAGGATCATCCTCTGCTACAGTCAGAAATAGCATTAGCATCGGATCACAGGTGCTCAGCGGCAGCAACCTTTTAGCTAGGAACCTATTGCGGTGAGCACGTTGCACGTTGTAACTTCCGGTTGTTGTTGTTTTCATCTCCGGGTATCCCGTGTGCCTGTTCTGTTGCTGATAGCTTATTAACTTAAACTTAATCGATCGTTTTAAAACTCTTGATCACGGCAACTGCCTGACGTTGTAATCACACGTTACTACAGCTTAAGCACTCACAACTCTCCTTCTCTTAGCGACTGTAACTCCACAGTTGCCTACACTCTTTTCGGGTTTGCTAACGGTAGCTACTTTAGCTTGATAGCTAGCCATGGCTCTTTCCCCACCTTCTGGTGCTATTTCCTGCTCTTCCTGTCTCATGTTTGGTTACTTCCCGGCCTCCCTTACTGGTAAGGATACATGTGTTAAATGTAGTATAGTTGTTAGGTTGGAGGCGGGAATCATAGCCATAGAAGCCCGGCTCCGCATCTTAGAAAGTAACTCAGTTAAAGTAAAGCCCATGTTAGCATGTGCGGACCGGCAAAATGTAGCTCCTCTTAGCCGTCCCCCGGCAACTCCCGAGCAGCAGGGAGGCTGGGTGACTGTTCAGAAGGGGCATAACGCGAAACCCGCAGGTCCCCACCAACCCGTTCACGTATCTAACAGATATTCCCCACTCAGCGAGACACCCGCTGAGAAGCCAACTCTGGTTATTGGTAGCTCTATTATGAGACACGTGAATTTAGAGACCGAAGCCTCCACAGTCACATGCATTCCGGGGGCCAGAGCGGGCGACGTTGAGGCGCATCTTAAACTGCTGGCTAAAGATAAACGTAAATACAGTAGGATTGTTATTCACGTCGGTGGTAATGATGTTCGTTTACGCCAATCAGAATGCACAAAACTTAATGTGGAGTCGGTGTGTAGTTATGCTAAAACAATGTCGGACACCGTAATCTTCTCTGGTCCCCTCCCCAATCTGATCAATGATGACATGTATAGCCGCATGTCATCATTTCAGCGCTGGTTGTCTTGGTGGTGCCCAGCAAACAATGTGGGCTTCGTAAATAATTGGACAGCCTTCTGGGGAAAACCTGGTCTGATTAAGAGAGACGGCATTCACCCTACTTTGAAAGGTGCAGATCTCATTTCGGCAAACATTTCAGGGCTTTGTGGACGTAATCCATGACAAACTGGAGTTGAGACCAGGAGGCAGAGTCGCAGTCTTACACGCTTCTCTGCGCTCTCTCCTAGGCAGTCACCCATAGGAATCCCGAACCCAATAAAATACCCAATATTAGCGGTGTGTGTGTCTGCCCAAGGACAATTTAAGGTAAAACCTAATAGAGGTGTCATACATAATAACCTAATAAAAGTAAATGTAACAACTACTACAGTGCAACAAAACAGGAAGATTAAATGTGGTCTCTTAAACATAAGATCTCTAGCATCTAAAGCAATATTGGTAAATGATTTAATATCAGATTATAATATTGATATATGCTGTCTCACTGAAACTTGGTTGAGACATGAAGAATATGTCAGCATAAATGAGGCCACTCCACCCAGCCATGTCAACACTCATATTGCTCGAGGCACGGGCCGAGGAGGTGGAGTTGCAGCAATCTTTGACTCAAGTTTACTTATCAATACTAAACCAAAATGTAATTATACCTCTTTTGAAAGCCTCGTTTTTAGTCTTACGCATCCGACCTGGAAAACTTTGCAGCCAATCTTATTTGTTACAGTGTATCGTGCACCAGGTCCTTATTCAGAATTCTTATCAGAATTCTCTGAGTTTTTATCAACTTTGGTTCTTAAAACAGACAAAGTAATTATCGTAGATGACTTTAATATTCATGTTGACGATGATAAAAATAGCCTTACTGTTGCATTTAACTCTATATTAGATTCTGTTGGTTTCTGTCAGAGTGTAAATAAACCAACCCACTGTTATAATCACACTCTCGACCTTGTTCTGACTTATGGTATTGAAATTGAGCAACTATTAGTCGAACCGCATAATCCTGCTTTATCCGACCATTTCTTAGTAACTTTTGAAGTACTGTTACTAGACTACAAAGCATTAGTCAAAAGCTCTTCCAGCAGAAACCTATCTGTTAGTGCTATAGCCACATTTAAGGAAGAGATTCAACCAATACTTAACTCGATAGCATGTCTGCATGTAGGGGAGGAAACTTATACAAAATGTACACCACCCCAAATTGATCATGTTGTTGATAGTGCTATAGATGCGCTGCGAATAAAATTAGATTCTGTTGCTCCTTTGAAAAAGAAGAAAATAAAACATAGATTAGCTCCATGGCATAATGCCGAAACCCGCAAAATAAAGCAAAAGTCTAGACAACTTGAAAGGATATGGCGTTCCACTAAACTTGAAGAATCTCGTTTAATTTGGCATATTACTCTCAATGAATATAAGAAAGCACTGCGTAAAGCGAGAGCAGCCTACTACTCTTCATTAATAGATGAGAATAAGAATAATGCAAGATTTCTTTTCAGCACTGTAGCCAGGCTGACAGAGAGCCACAGCTCGATTGAGCCTTCTATTCCCTTAGCACTCAGTAGTAATGATTTTATGTGCTTTTTTAACGATAAAATTGTTACTCTTAGAAACAAAATTAATGACCTCTTGCCTTCGACCAGTATAGTGTTATCAACAGCTCCCGGAATCGTAAGTTCTAATATTACACTAGATAGTAAACTAGAATGCTTTTCAGCCATTAACCTTGAACAATTACATTCAATGATTCTCTCTTCTAAACCATCAACGTGTATGTTAGACCCAATTCCAACTAAGCTGTTGAAGGAAGTTTTTCCATTAATTAGCACTTCTTTATTAAATATTATGAATATGTCTTTATTATCAGGCTATGTTCCACAATCATTCAAAGTAGCAGTGATAAAACCGCTTCTTAAAAAGCACAACCTCGATCCAGAGGTTTTAGCCAACTATAGACCTATTTCTAATCTTCCGTTCCTCTCAAAAATTCTTGAGAAAGCGGTCGCAAAACAGTTGTGTGATTACTTAAAAAACAATGATTTATTTGAAGATTTTCAGTCTGGCTTTAGAACACATCATAGCACAGAGACAGCTCTGGTTAAAGTCACAAATGATATTCTAATAGCCTCAGACAAGGGACTTGTCTCTATTCTTGTTTTGCTCGATCTTAGTGCTGCATTTGATACTATCGACCATGATATCCTATTGCAAAGACTAGAGCACTTAGTTGGCATACAGGGAACTGCTTTAGGCTGGTTTAGGTCCTATCTATCTGAACGCTCTCAGTTTGTACGTGTTAACGATGAATCTTCCACGCAAACCAAAGTTAGCCATGGAGTGCCACAGGGCTCAGTGCTCGGACCTATTTTGTTCACATTATATATGCTTCCGTTAGGCAATATTATAAGGAATCATTCTGTAAACTTTCATTGTTATGCGGATGATACTCAACTATATTTATCAATCAAGCCTGATGAAATTAATCATCTAAATAAAATTCAAGATTGCCTTAAGGACTTAAAAACGTGGATGACCTTAAACTTTTTGATGTTAAACACGACCAAAACTGAAGTTATTGTACTTGGCCCGAAGAATCTACGAAACAAATTATCTAAAGACATACTAACTATGGATGGCATTAATTTGGCCTCCAGTGAGACTGTAAGGAATCTTGGTGTTATATTTGATCAGGATTTATCCTTTAACGCCCACATAAAATCAATTTCAAGGACCGCCTACTTCCATCTACGTAACATTGCAAAAATCAGGCATATCTTGCCTCAAAACGATGCAGAGAAACTAGTCCATGCATTTGTTACTTCTAGGCTGGATTATTGTAACTCTTTATTATCAGGGAGTACCAAGAAGTCAATCAAGTCGCTTCAGCTGATTCAAAATGCTGCGGCTCGTGTACTAACCAGAGTTAGGAAAAGGGACCACATTACTCCTGTTCTGGCTGCCTTACACTGGCTCCCTATAGAACACAGGATAGAATTTAAAATTCTTCTTCTCGCCTACAAAGCCCTTAATGGGCAGGCGCCATCTTACCTTAAAGAACTCATTATACCCTACTGTCCTACTAGGGCATTGCGTTCCAAGAATGCAGGGTTGTTGGTTGTTCCTAGAATCTTTAAAAGTACAATGGGAGCCAGAGCCTTTTCTTATCAAGCTCCACATTTGTGGAATCAGCTTCCAGTTTGTGTTCGGGCGGCAGACACCCTATCCGTTTTTAAGAGTGCGCTTAAGACCTTCCTTTTTGATAAAGCTTATAGTTAGGGCTGATTAGATTCAGCCCCTAGTTTTGCTGATATAGGCTTAGTTTGTCAGGGGACATCTTACTTCTTCCTTCTCTCTGTCTATACCCGTGTACACTCATGTTCCGATTAACCCAGCTTCCCCAAATGTCTTTCTTTTTGGTGTCTATATACGCTGGGATCCGGAGTCATGGATGATCCTGCGGTCCTGTGTCCTGGATCGCGAGCGCTGGATCTTGAGTCGTGGCTGTGGTCCTGGATCATAGGTCCTGGATGGATATCCTCGTGGATTCATCTTCCTATTATACACACATGCATTTCCAAACATTTGGACTACCTATGTTGCAAATGTATTATCTTTTCAATTTACACACGGCATCTATTGCACGTCTGTCCGTCCTGGGAGAGGGATCCCTCCTCTGTTGCTCTCCCTGAGGTTTCTCCCATTTTTCCCTTTAAACTGGGTTTTCTTTGGAAGTTTTTCCTTGTACGATGTGAGGGTCTAAGGACAGAGGGTGTCGTATTGTCATACTGATATTCTGTACACACTGTGAAGACCACTGAGACAAATGTAACATTTGTGATATTGGGCTATATAAATAAACATTGATTGATTGATTAGCTGCAGGGCTACAAGCAACTATGTCACTGAGACAATCAGTCACCATTGACTTTATGGACTGCAAGCCGCTCCATATCACAGTGAAAACCAAGTGAAGTGTGTGTCCGGTGCTGCCTCAGTCTATGTTTTGTCATCGACGGCTTGTTGAATCTAAATCTGTGTTATCCTACTTTTATTCACGAGGGAGATCCGATCACATATGGCAGCAAGGGGTAAACGTACTAGCAGGCAATCACATGGTGTTCTGTGCTTGACAAAAGCCCAGTGCATGTTCAGAGTTTGCAGGTTTGCCAGATGCAGCTCGGTGACATGTGTCCCTAGAGGACACGCATATGGGAAGGCAAGATTTGAGAATTGTGACTAATGTGGAAGATTTACCTTAGGAGAAGTAGTCCTAGAATGCATTCGCTAACCATATATCCCAACCTGATCTCACCAGAATGCGTGACTCCACCACGACTCCTTAACACTGCATTGCGTGGTGGAGTCACACACTTTGTTACATTTACATGTAAATGTAACAAAGTGTTCACCCAATGTAAAGTGAATGAGGCTCCTTTGTCGTGGTGCACACACGCATTTCTACCACATCCTGCAGTGAGCTTTTATTCTATAAAACGCTTTTAAAATCTACTTTATAGCTTGTAGTAACTCGCGGGAGGCTTCTTTTATTTTATTTGTATTCATAATAATTTAAATTTTTCGTCAGAATGTATTATGGTGCATTATTTACGATTTTTTGTTCTCAAAAAACAGTGCATTGTGTGTAATACAACTGTGATTTTTATTAAATTAGTTTTTAAGGAAGGCCAGAGCTTCAGCTGTTTCCAATAGATTGTTCCCTAGTTAACGTTTTTTTAAAGAACATTATATTCCTATTTGATCATGTCCCCTTTATTGTATTACGGAGAGCAATGTGAGCGTCCATTCCCATTGGATAACAGGGTTTTACACCCGGAAGTAAGTATTCCCCTTACTGTCGATTGATTTTACAGTGTTATCTGCATTACTCATCAACTCAAAAACACCAGATTATCCTTGTTGATTACACAACATTGATTGGTTTAAATTGTGTACAATGCTTTTGTAATCTTCCCCTTCGATTCGGAGAAACAAATATGTGTTCAGTTTAGGATGGCCGAAGACACTACACTACCCAGAATCCTCAACTATCGTTTGGGACTACACCATGTGCTTTGCTTGACAAACCCCGTGATTTGTCCTCAAGCTCTGTGATTGGATGTTGGAGTGGCAGTGCGCGAAGCTTACGCTGAGTGACAAACAGCATTTTGAAATGGAATGAAACCCATCGACGCCACACTATTCAAAACAGGAATCGAACGTCTCCTACCCCCCCCCCTTAGGTCACAGGCTCCTCCAACAGTGCAACACAATAAGACAGATACACAGAAAAAATAGTGCAAGTCAATACTAAAAGAAAAATAGTAAAAAGTGAAATAGTGCAATAAGAGTCTATACATGGGATTGGAATATGATATATTAGACAAATCATTTCTAAGTAGCAGCCAGATTAATGCTATGGATGTTATTTCAAAGTTCAGGTGTTTAATAGTCTTATGGCCTGTGGGATGAAACTGTCCCTGAGTCTGGTGGTTTTAGTCCGGATGTAAGATAAGATAAGATAAGATAAGATGGTACTTTATTGATCCCAATTTGGGACATTGTTTTTGTTGCAGCAGCATAAAAGACAAGGCATTTTACAATAAAACAAAACCACAAATAAACAAGAATAGAAAAAAAAGAAAATAGAAAATATACGTGTTGAAATAGAAAATATACATGTAGATATTATATATGCAAATATACATATTCAAACATATATGACAATGGAATATGGAATATCAAATATTGAACAGATTATGTGTAAAATGTACAGCGATGTTGTATTACAAGAGAAACTATGGAGCAGAGAGTTCTCTTCCAGCCAGAGGTGATTTATTGTACAGAGTTATTGCAGTGGGCAGGAATGTGTTCCTGTATCGGTCCTTGTGACAGCGGAGCTGCAGCAGTCTGTTGGAGAAGGAGCTCCGTTGACTGTCCAGCTGCAGGTGGAGAGGATGGGTGGGGTTAACAGCCTGTTCAGTGTCCTCCTCTCCACCACAGCTTCAAAGGGGGTCCAGCTTGATGCCGATGACAGACCCAGCTTTCCTGATCAGTTTATTGATCCTGCTGGTGTCACCGGCTCTGATGCTGCCCCCCCCCCCAGCAGACCGCAGCAAAGAAGAGTGCACTGGCCACAACAGACTAGAAGATCTCCAGCATCTTGCTGCACACATGGAAGGATCTCAGCTTCCTCAGAAAATAGAGTCTGCTCATCCCCTTCTTGTACACAGCGTCAGCGTTGATCCTCCAGTTCAGCCCATAAGTGCACTCCCAGGTACTATCCTCCACAACAGCCACATCCTCTCCTAGAATGCGGCTGTTGTGCCAGACGGCAGCAGACAGAACAGTTTGTGGCTGGGGTGATGGGGGTCTTTTATAATCCTGAGGGCTTTCTTTAAGGTTAACCAGGTATTTTTACTCCACTACATTTATTTTAGTTACTTTACAGATTCTGATTAATGATGTGAAATATAAACAACCCTTAAAGCAGACTTTAGTTACACCTGAGTAAAATTCAGGGAAGCTGATTGTCAAGCGCCAACAATCAGGAGAGATATTTGATTGGAGGACTGGCTTATCTAAAGTCAGTTGAGTAGCACTTGAAATGTTTTGGCTCTATGAAGCCTGATGTACTTTATGATTCTGTTTTCTTCAAGCTTGTATTTTGTTGGTCGAACGCACTTATTGTAAGTCGCTTTGGATAAAAGCGTCAGCTAAATGCAATGTAATGTAATGTAATGATTGTTGGTGCTTGAGAAGACTAAATATGTATCTGCAGATCCCTATAAAGTATATACATTACTCGTTATTCTCTACAAATAGTTAATTAAAAACTGTATATAATTGCTATTTTGGACATCCCTTTTCAAGATTTCAATATTACTCTAAACGTGTAATAACGTGCTTTAACCAGTAGGTGGTTTGGGTTAAAAATCTGTCAAGTTTACAGTGTTAACAAAATAAAATATACTGCTGTTTCTGGTTTAGTTTACGACGGATATATTCTGTTATTGTTTTGATATTTGTAACACAAAAGCGATGGAAAAACCCCACAGCAACACAGAAAAGATGGTCTTAACATGAGTAGTTAATAAAAAACAATAATATCAAAACAAATTATTACTACTAACTTTATTGTGAAATTAAAACAGAACGGTAAAAGAATAGTTTCCGGTCTATTTTGAGGCCAGATCTCTGTAGATAATTAAAGAACTACGACCGATGTGTAATATTTACAATGCATTCATGTGATGACTTTCAAAGAGTAAAGCAAGCACTGCTGAATAAAGTATGATTTATCTTTTACGAAACGTTTTTTATATGGAATGCAGTTGGAGGTCAACCAATCACAGTGCTTGAGGCAACGCGGAACAATAGCTGAGGATTCTGGGTAGTGTAGTGTCTTCGGCCATCCTAAACTGAACAAATATTTGTTTCTCCGAATCGAAGGGGAAAATTACAAAAGCATTGCACACAACTTAAACCAATCAATGTTGTGTAATCAACAAGGATAATCTGGTGTTTTTGAGTTGATGAGTAATGCAGATATCACTGTAAAATCAATCGACAGTAAGGGGAATACTTACTTCTGGGGTAAAATCCTCCGTTATCCAATGGGAATGGATGCTCACATTTCTCTCCGTAATACAATAAAGGAGACATGATCAAATCGGAATATAATGTGCTTTTAAAAACGTTAACTAAAGGGAACAATCTATTGGACACAGCTGAAGCTCTGGCCTTCCTTAAAAACAAACTAATTTAATAAAACAGTTGTATTACACACAATGCACTGTTTTTTGAGAACAACAATTCGTAACTAATGCACCATAATACATTCTGACGAAAAATAAAAATTATTATGAATACAAATAAAATAAAAGAAGCCTCCCGTGAGTTACTACAAGCTATAAAGTAGATTTTAAAAGCGTTTTATAGGATAAAAGCTCACTGCAGGACGTTGTAGAAATGCGTGTGTGCACCACGACAAAAGAGCCTCATTCACTTTACATTGGGGTTGTTTGCGTGCTGCCGACACGTAAATGTAACAAAGTTCGTGACTCCACCACGCATTGTGGTGTTAAGAAGTCGTGCTGGAGTCACGCATTCTGGTGAGATCAGGTTGATATAACCGGCTTCAAGCACAGCTGCCAAAACTTGTCAGGGCTGAAGGGTGTGATTTTTGTAATTAGAGGGAGAAGAGGGTACATTTGCTGCCTTTGTGCTCATGTCTTTACCTGTGGCCGCCCCACACACAGCCATAATTAGTGTGCCATTTTAGCTTCTTGTGCAAACAAGAACTGTTTTTGTATATGTGACTATAGTGGGCACATTTGTACCTCTTGGCACATGCTTTTATATCTGATGAGTCTTTACAAGGTGTGTGTGTGTGTGTGTGTGTGTGTGTGTGTGTGTGTGTGTGTGTGTGTGTGTGTGTGTGTGTGTGTGTGTGTGTGTGTGTGTGTGTGTGTGTGTGTGTGTGTGTGTGTGTGTGTGTGTGTGTGTGTGTGTGTGTGTGTGTGTGTGTGTGTGTGTGTGTGTGTGTAACCTTTTTAGACTTTCTAACGATCTGGGTTGTGAAAGGATAATCCTGCCGTGCATGTGAGACTTAAATTGTGTTCACTGACAGCATCACACAGAAGGCCTGGACCCCACTACTGAAAATAAGTGTGGCTGGGAAAGATTCAATATCATCTTTGTCAGCTTTCAGCAGTAGTATTAGGAGAGCGATGATCATATAGTCATTCATTACCACATGGTGTTGTATTCCTCCGCCAACCAGTCAACTTGCTGTTAAAAATGGCATCACTTTATGTTATTAGAAATGTGTGTGTAATAGTGATTTTTCTTGAGTGACTTTACGACCGTAACGTAGAAATGATTTCATCCTTGAGTCCATGTGAGCTTTAGTAAATGCACTGTAAAAACATTTCTGGGGCCTCATTTATAAAAGGGATATACGCTAAAAAAAATGGCGTACGCCAGTTTCTACGCAATGTTTGCGATTTATAAAATACTAACTTGACGGGAAATGTGCGGTCCTCCACGCAAACTCTAACCCATGCGTACGCACTAAGCCAAAAAAATGGGAGAGACGAGAAACTGCGACAACGTTGGCAGAAGGTAGAATGGAGAGAAATATGTGGAAATAATACCATAAACAAAATGTTACCTCTCATTTATCATATATGAAGAATTCATTTACACACATTGATTAAAGACAATCTTAAAATGATTTAACAAACGCCTGTTTGAGAATCCTCAGGGCACACAAAAACATAACTTGGATAAATAAATAAATACGGATATGTTATTTAAAACCACCTCAAATATGTTGTGTTAATGTTATGAAATGTTTTCTCATAAATGATGCGGTAAGCAGGAGGACAGAATTACGTCTAAATTGACGCCGTTTTGAATTTCTATAGGTTGTAGATACGAGCATGGTTTTATATACTATCACGTTTAATCGTGTTTTATGCCGTTTGCCAAGACTTGATAAGTCGCTTGTAAAACACAGGAGGTATGGAAACTAAGAACACCATATGTGGTAAATTGTACAGCTAATATAACACAACACATTAGTTGTATTTCCTTTAACTGGTGGATTATGGATATATAGTTGCTGATCGAAAGCTGGAACACAAACCACCAAATACAAACAAATGATTCAGATCCAGTCGTCATGACTCCACTCCGGAGGGATTCCCCGATCATTTCTTACAGTTTCTCATCAAGGGGGGGTCTCCTGTCCCCGGTACAAACACACTGCCTGAGGAAGGCTATGTGTATTTATTTTGCACAATGATTTGAAATGTTGGCAATACTGACTGATGCAATATCCTAATCTCAATGATCGTAATATTTGATAAATGCAACATTTGTGAAAATGTCACTCTAAAGGAAGTTATGTGTTGCTGCAAGTAGTCCCGGACTTACGGTTCTCTAAAGACTCAATCAAGGTAATGCCTCAAATAAAATCTCACCACGATCAATTTAATACATCTTACAAAGGTAATGTGAATAATGTTTAACAGATGGTAATACTCTCTAATATCTCATATCATATCGCAATTGCAACATTGGTTAAAGTAATCACAATTAGTAGTTTTTTCCAAATCATGCAGCCCTGGGACCTCATTTATAAAGCCTTGCGTAGGATTCACGTAGGAATGTTGCTTACGTAGGACAAAGCAAATAAATACGCACAGACATTTTCCGATTTATAAAAACACTGCGCACACACGTCCTATGCCGGTTTCCCTTTATAAATCACAATCAACTCGAAATGCGGCGCAGCTTTTGCGGGCTTCACGTAACACCATATTTGCCTATAAATAGTCAAAGAAACCCCTGTATTAATATTCATTTTGACTGACTGCATGAAGAAGATCGCAGGAAGTGACGACTGAACAGCTAAAAAAGAAATTTCATACCGTGGCCGTTTCTCAATCTCGAGGATACTGGCTTCCAAGCCAATATTTCAAGGATGCTACGTCATCGAGTGCCGCCGAAGTACTGTTCTAATCTCCAGCATACTTGGAATTCCACCGAGGCCGCGTCCTTGGTTTGGGGGAAATTTCGAGGCTGCACATGGGTAGACTTCGCCTCCTTAAAATCCCCACAATGCTTTGCGCACGGACCAATTTCAAAAACCCTTGCGGATAATGGCTGAACCGACGCAGCACACATTTAAATGTAGGTATGTAGTGGCGTAGAACATGTGTTGGTAAATATGTTACTTTGTTACATTTGTTTGTTATCATCAAAAATGTGTTCCGTGAAAGTAAAGCAAGTTCATAATTAGATAGACATCGTGAGGTATTTATTTTCGGTACAGTTTATGTTGAAACCGTTAGAGAGAGTGGCACACTTGTTAGCGTGTTCCATTCTTCTTCGTTTTCCGAAGCCGTGGCTTGGAAGCATACTTGCTTCGTTTCTGAAGGAAGTGACTTGGAAGTACGCGACTACCAAGCCAGCATCCTCGAGAATGAGAAACGGCCCGTGTCAGATTTTGGTTCTTTTGGGGAGGTGGAGTGGAGACAAATCACAATTTGTTTGGTGGATGCAGTTTGAACCTGAGTAGCAGCATGAAGGTCGGATCATCACCAAAATAAATAAATAAGTGGTCTGAAAAAAGTTAATGACAAAATACACATAACCTTCCACAGGCAGTGTGTCAGTGTGTTTGTGCAGGGGACAGGATACCCCCCCCCATGATGAGAAACTGTAAGAAAGTCGGGGGATCCCTGCGGAATGGAGTCAATTCATTTTTATTTTTTTATTTGGTGGTTTGTGTTCCAGTTGTCGATCAGCTGTGCGCAGCGTCTCCACTGCAGCCTGTGCGTCTTAACCCCCCCCCTACAGCAACTCTATATCCACCAGTTAAATTAAATAAAACAAATGTGTTGTGTTAGATCAGCTGCCAAATCTACCAAATATATGGTGTTCTTAGTTTCCATACCTCCTGTGTTTTATGAGCGACTTATCAAGTCTTTGCAAATGGCATAAAACATGATTAAACATGATAGTATAAACCATGCTCGTATCTATACAACCTATAGAAAAGCAAAACGGCGTCAGTTTAGACGTAATTCCGTCCTGCTTACCGCATCATTTATGAGACTACATGTCATACTGTAACATTAAGACAACATATTCGAGGTGGTTTTAAATAACATATCTGTATTTATTTATTTCTCCAAGTTAGGTTTTTGTGTGCACTGAGGAGTCTCAAACAGGCGTTTGTTTAATCATTTTAAGATTAGCTTTAATACATTTTTGCAAATTAATTCTTTAACATTTATTTTTGGTATTATTTCCACATATTTCTCTCCATTCTTCCTTCTGCCAACGGTGTCGCAGTTTCTCGTCTCTCCCGTTTTTGTGCGTACCACGTACGGATGGGTCAGAGTTTGCGTGGAGGACCGCACATTTTCCCGTCAAGTTGGTTTGTTATAAATCGCAAACATTGCTTAGAAACTGGCGTACGACATATTTTGAGCGTACGCACCGTTTATAAATGAGGCCCCTGGTCTTGAAGATAGCAATACTCAATGTTCTAAAGCTTCCTGTGGAGCAAAAAGCAGCCTCATTTACAGTCTAAAACACAAAATGAACACCACACACACATTCAGGCTTCATGTGGCACTGCCTGGTATTAGCTGGAGAGCAAACTGAGAGCGGTACTCCGTGAGAAGATTACTCTGATTGGGACTGTAATCACATGGCCTCAGAGTCCTTGTGTCTTTCTCCAAATCTCAAATTGTCTTGCTATGATCATTACTAAAGGCTCACTAGGAGCGTGAGCTGAAATGAATTGAATGTCATGAGTCTTTCCCCCCCCCTCTGTGCCAGGTCAAGGCTTTTCTGCTTTCTGTATGCTATTGCAAATATGGACTGAAGTTGGAAAACATTGAATAATGCATAATAGAGGAATACAGTGTTATGGTCTGTGGTTGTTCATCATCAACAGCATCAGTAGTGAAACTATACAGTGTGTGTATAATGAGCCAAACCACACTATTTATGTAACTGCTCCACTGCACGTCATTCAGTCTCGGAAGATTCATTTCCAAACCCTCCATATGGAAAAGCAAGGACGACATTTACAAAACATGCAATTTGGCAGAGCAGTAATTAATTTTATATTACACATTCCATATAATCACCTTGCCAATGGCATCATTAACCGCGATTCCTTCTGTCTGCGGATCAAATTGTCCCCCAAACAGCTCATCAGCCGCGAGCTGTTCAAATTTCCCTTTTGGAAATTACACAAAACAATGGGCACCAGAGGAGTCGTTTTGTGGCTCTTGAGTTGATTTCGTTATTATTATGCCGCAGCCATGTTAAGACCCTTTCACTCCTTTATGCCAGTTTTCTCTCTTAGACAGCAGCATTTTTATTACAGCAGTCTGTGGCGCCTTCAGGATCCATTGTCTCATCCCTCAAGTGCTGTTAAGGCCTGTTTCAGTGCGTCTTTGTCCTTCTTTAAAAACAGTGTTTATCAGTTTTCATGCTTTTCTTCAGCTCATCAAATATACATTTTGTACCCAGCGTGAGACCTTTTACTGGACGGGAGAACGCGGCCAGAGTAAGGCAGGCGACTGGGTTTTTTTTCAAAGTGGAGGGATGATGGATAAACCAGAAGGGGGTCGAACACAGACCTTCAGAAGAACTGAAGTGGTATAGTGTGAGCTGCTGAACACAGGCCGCCCTTCATGAAACCACTAATATTACAGGCTATTAATTATTCAGAGTAAGGACTTATGACACCATACATGAAGGGCTATCAGGAGGCTGGTTATTAACTGACCTGGGTGTTCCTGTGTGAGGAAAAACAGTCGAACAGATGCATGGTCGGAGAAGTATTCCCAATTCACACTGCACTCAATTCTCAATTTGTATCAAGGCTAAAGAATTTTCCTAAATGTTGTTTTGTTTCTCCTTTGGCCTGGGTGTTTACCTCCTATGTTGGAAGGGGTGGGAGCCTTTCTTATGTCTTTGTCCAAGAACCATAATCAATCCAGAGCCATTTCAAGTTGCCTTTAGCAGCAATTCATTCTTACAATTTCACATTAGAGTACTTGAAGTTTGTAATTGGGCAATCCTTTTTGACACTGGCTAATGGATCAACAATGCACTTATTATAAATGTACAGTTTCATAATGTAAGCCCCAACACATTTTTACTCATTTACAAATGTAACCCCCGCCCCTGCAGCCAGCCTTTACAGCTGCATATCATTCTTAGTATGCCTTTAGAGGCACTCTGACTTTCCACAATGTGATGTAATGGACTCCTTGGACAGAACATATAACTTAACAGTGACTCACCCTTTTTCCCCCTCTGCCATCCTCTTACTTTCATTACCTATGTCATCACACCTTTTGCACTGATTACATCTAAGGTATCGGAAATTGTGTGTTTAACAAATGTTTCATGCCAGGCAACTCTCCCAGCAAAAGAGCTTTGTCCTTCTAATTACAAGGGATTAGGGACTAATATCTAATTATGCCTTAATATGCTTTAATGCATTTTTAATGACAGCTGGGTGTTAAAGTCAAATTCGCCGCCGTCTCCGATGGGGGCGGGAGGTGAAGAATGAGGGAGGGAAAGGGTTTCTTGGCAGCTATAGGCTGCAGGGAGGATGGGAAACATTGATTTCTTTGGCTGAGGTTACAGGAGCCTAGCAGGGAGGCAGCTGCTGCATACTGAAGGCATTCTGCGTTACAAATGGTGCACCGGCACTGATACGCAGTAAAATGCATTTCCTCACCGCTGTTTTATGTCAAAGGAGGGGTGGACACAAATGTCTGTTTGAATTATGATCTGGAATTGAGACTGTATATTGATTTTGCAGTTATTGAAGGGGATGACTATGTTGCCAAGACAAGTGAGATTTGAGTACTGCTGGCAGCTGTAAAGAGCATTGAGTATTCTGTTGGATGGATTGGACTTAAAATACAGTCAAAATCTACTATCTGGGTCGGCAAATAATACATCCGGCCTACAGTATGCATGTTCTGTAGATACACACATTTTCAGTTTTCAAGGGTTACAGCTATTGCGCGAGAAGCCCACTGAAGCAATAGATATCCACAGATGCACGGCTGCATGCCCTTATAAATGTATTCATACTCACTGTTTGTTTGTCTACGAATGATTGTTTTCCACAACAGTATTCCACTCGTCATTTGTTTCCCCCCTTGTTTATTCTAATAGAGTGTACTGTAGGAGCAGGAAAAAAAATATCTGCATAATATTGAAAAGATTGATTGGGATGCAAATTGCCTTGTGAGCCCAATTGGTGTGGCTTGGCCTGTTTTAATTGGGTTCCGTTAATTAATGCTCGACGTGAAGACAAACTGAATTACTTGCAGGTTTCGCGCATGTCATTATCTCTTAATTGTGCCAGTAGGAAAGCATGTGTGTGTGAGCACTGTATGTGCATGAATATGTTGTTAACTCTCTCCTCTCTTATATTATCTTGTCAAAATCATTACAAACACAGATCATTAAGTTAATACACCATTCTAATGTTTTAATCACTGAAAGAGTAATATGAGAAAATATAATTTATTTACAGATTATAACTGAAAGCATTGGGCTTGTTTAGGAACACTGAGGCATTTAATCTTAAAGTTAGATTAATATGCCATAATTAGATATAGATCCCTAGAGAAATGTTCTACTAACTGAAGAACTGGATGACTGCACTTGACACGATTTATCTTGTGTGCAACAAACACTGCAAGGGTGTGATGAGAGAATTATTACTGTGAATAATTAATATTGCATAAGACCCAAATTATTAAATATTAAAAAACGTAAAGTACTAAGTCATGACAGCAATTGTTCTACTGTACCATGAATAAGAGAGAAAAGTTTTCCAAAAGGATCCCACTTGAAGATAGATTGAAAATGTAGCAGCGGTTCACTAAGTGTGCAATGAACTGTGGGTTATCTCCTGGACCTGATGAGATATATCTGCAAGTTGAACTGAAAAGCAGTAAGATCCATATTTTCAGACCATTTAACAGGGGACGCTAAATCTCAAAACCCTCCATGCAACCGTATAAAAGTCAAAATGCATCACCAAGGAAAATGAGAGCAGAAGTCATTACGCTGCTCATCGTGACCGCCGAGCAATTCATCCTGCCAGCCAGCCAGTGAGTCGAGGAGGTCCTCCAAACCCGACAAATAAACATATTAATGTGATCGGTCTTGCTCCGAGTGCGAGGCAATTAACGTTCGTCTGTTACCATGCGGACCGGAGTGTCGTTAGCACCGGGGTGACCTTGAGGAGCCTCGTTAGGGAAATGATTGACGTGACAAACGGTTGTCGGGGGTGACGCCGACAGTGAGCGGGTGGGGACGGACAGACTGGAGGCCGGGTGGCACGGCTGCAGGCGGCAGACAGTGGGAGCTGAGCGCACCTGGATGTTATGGATGAGATCTGGCTTCATCAAGATGACAAGTGAAAAGCTAAGATCTAAGGCAGAGATGAGTCTCCACGGCAACTTAAAGGGGACCTATCATGCAAAATGCACTTTTGTATGTCTTTTATACATACATATGTTTCCCCGGTGTGTCAGGGAACTCGTACATTGTCAGAAAACAAAACCCTCTCTTTTTCCTCCGTACCCAAATATTTAAAAACGGGGCTGCAACGGAGCTGATCCAGATTTGGGTCCGATATGACGTAATATCGGAAATGTGGACCTACGGCCCTATCAGAAACGTTGCTATCAGAAACAATGCCAGACTGTTTTGGACGTCATATGGTCTTTGTTTACATTAGCAAGCATCGCTAACATTCAGAGCTAACCTGTACTGGAGAGAGCATGTGTCATAAAGCAGGAAATAAAAAAAGGAACTCACCTTGTGGTAAACCAGCAAGAGAAAAAGCATTTGAGCTCCATATTGTTTCAGTAATAATCCTTGATGTGGTTTTGAACATGATGGTGTTTAATCACGGGAGCATTTAGCTGAATCTCCGGTAGAATTCTGAGCAGGCATTAACTCCCCCTCCTCTTTTTTTTCACGCCAAGGACCCCGAACCTGCAGTTCTCTAACAGGCCTGAAATAGAGGAATATTAGGGACGCCTAAAATGCATGATCTGTTTGGTATTTTGAGCAAAACACATCATAAACATGTTTTTTTATATAATAATATGCCCATAATATATGCCTAAAAATAGCATAATAGAAAACCTTTAAATGCTTCAGTTGTGCACTAAAAGGAGCTAATAACTGCATATGATAAAAATAGAGGTTCAACCCTCATCATAAATGGTTGTTGATTTGTTTGTCATATATTTTCCAACAATATAAGTATAATCATTAAACACTAATCACCTAGCAACAGCTAGAAAAAACCTTGCGTTGTTGTCTACAGTTAAACTGCAGAATAAATTATTTTTGGACGACCTCCATAAGAGACGCCGTACAGGTCAGTGAAAGTGTGAAACAGTACCTGTGATATCGTGCTGTTTGAAGGAGTCGCTGTAGATCTGGTGCTGGTTGGGACAGTGTTTCTTCAGCCATTTGCACACGTCCTGCTGGGTCCACAGGGCCACCGGCTTAGAGAGCTTCACATATCCTGGCTGAGAAACACACAAAAATAACATTTAAAAACCTTCCATCATCTGTTATACTGCTTATATTTTGGTTTTGAATCAGCTTTGTGCAGCAGTCGTATGAGTGCCCTTTATTTTTTAGCTAGCTGTCTCTCCGTTGTTATATTTTAGATATCCTTATGTATCAGTGTGCGAAAAAGTACACGTCCCACCGTCCGGGACGTGTTATTTACAATATCGGACAAGTAGATCTTTTAATTGACTTGTCCGGTGGACAAGTGACGTTTTTCGCCCCGATTTATTGACAAATTATTGATAAATTCAGTTTACAAAAGGCAGAACTCATTCGCAAATTGTCTGTGTCCGCCATTGTTCGTTTAGAAATGTTAGTTTCGGTTCTGCTTGTCGATTCATAAGGAAATGCATCTCGCCGTTTTCTGTACAGTTAGACGGGGGCGGGGCGGAGCGGGGTGGGAAGTGTAGCACAGTGGCAGGGTTGGGAAGCAAAATTCGGTTTCGAGTAGGAACAAATAACAATTGTCCGGTACCGGGATTAATAAGAGTTGTGAGGACAGGAGGCGGAGCCCCGCGGACCGCAGCTCTCTCTTTCTATGCTCCGTATCAGCTGATCGCTGCACGTTGCAGCTCAGCGTCTCTCTATCTCTCTCTTTCTACACACAGCGGATCCGCTGCCCGTTTAACAGCCTCATCGTTGTCAAACTTTCTTATGTTCTTTCTAACACGTAATGAAGGTTATTAAGCGTTTTAGCTCCTGTGTCGTTAATATTGACCGCCATTTCCTTTATGAAGTGAAGCAGCCTCCCTGTCTGTCCTCGCGCTGTCCTCACATCCCCGGACCCCCAGACTCGGAGGAGCACAGGGATGTCATGTTAGTATTGTTTATGAAGCAGGGTATAGAAAGTACATTATTGAAATGAGAATACTATTTATTTACTTTTACAAACAGTGATTAGCTGGGCAGCTGCAGCATGTGTATTGCAGGACATGTGTATGCGCTTTGAGTTGTAGAAAAGCGCTAGGCCTATAGGCTATAAATATAATAATAATAATAATAATAACTTTATTTCTATAGCACCTTTCATGCAGGGGATTGCAGTTCAAAGTGCTTTACATCAGTAAAAAACAAGACATCAAATCAGTGTAAAACAAGCAGCAAGAGCAAAAAGTGGGATAAAATAATTAAAAATAAAAACATGGGGAATAAAACATAGAGAAATAGTGCAATGTCAATCACAGGGAATAGTGCAGTATAATAGTGTAAAAATGCTTTGGTAAAGAGATAGGTTTTAAGCTGCCTTTTAAAAATGCCTAATGTATTGGCTTCCCTAATATTGTTGGGTAACGTGGTTTACAAAGGCTGCATCACCGATCTTCTTATGACTCTTTCTGGTGACCTCTAATAGACCTGCATCTGATGATCGCAGTGTTCTGGCGGGTGTGTAGTTTATTAGAGAGTCAGCAATGTAGCTGGGTCCTTGTCCATTTAGAGCTTTGTATGTAAGGAGAAGCACCTTCAAATCAGTTCTGAAAGTTACAGGAAGCCAGTGTAGAGTAGCTGAGACAGGACTAACGTGTTCCCTCCTTTTGGTATTCGTCAGTAGTCTAGCTGCAGAGTTTTGAATGAGCTGGAGTCTAGCTTTCTTGGGGAGACCAGTGAATAGTGCATTGCAGTCGGCTAGATATAAAAGCATGAATTATCTTCTCTGCATCATTGTGATTTATGAATGGTCTTAACTTCGCTATGTTTCTGAGATGAAAGAAAGCTATTTTGGTCACTTTGTTTAAATGGGCGTTAAAGTTCAAATCTGAGTCCAGGATGACACCGAGACTTGTCACCTCCGGTTTAATCCAAGTGGTTAAACTTCCTAGATTATTTGTTAGCATCTCTCTTTTTGAGATAATAATAATTTATTATTATTATTATTATTATTATTATTATTATTAGGCCTATGTGTTGGAGATGTGTGGTTGGACTCTGTCTCACAGGCAGGTTGCAGTGTAACATCAGAGGAGACTGGGCCAATTGTACATTCTTAAACTGCACCACTTAGAACTAACTAAATAATGCAGAGATTATTTTTATATAATTGTATTCAATAACCGTAAGAAATTCAACAGTATGAAGTGATTTGTAAATAGGAATACAGATTTGACTTAATGTTTTCATAAATATATTTTTCTCCCAGTTTGTCATGGGACTTATTTACCCTCTCAAAGAACCGGAATCGAGAACCGAAAATAACCGGAATCGAAAAGCAGAACCGGAATCGTTAAAATCCAAACGATACCCATCCCTATGTGTGATGCAGTAACATCTTACCGCTCACTTACGTTAGCGGTGTTGTAAAAACCGTGGGAAAGTGTAAAATACGATGACGAAGAAGAAGATTCCAGTGGCCCCAATTTTTGTCCATTCTGGACAAGTGAAGAATGTATTCGGACAAGTAAATTGCCAAACTCACTTGTCCATGGACAAGTACTCTCTAAAAACTTTTTCTCACACTGTGTATGAACATGTATTATTAAAGCCTGGGGGTTATTGTTGGTGGAATACCACTTCCACATATTGGTCAGACGATGAGATGTCAGGACTGCAGTGCAATGCATTGTCTAATGAAATACTGCTCACCCTCGTTGTTGCACTCATGGGTCGTAGTGCAGTCATGTGACACCTTCCACCTGACTGATTTCGTCGGCTGCTGTGTGACATTTTCCAGAAAGGATCAATAAAGTATTCATCTTTTAAAGTAAAAAGAAGACGCATATGTCAATCTCAAGCTGAGCAGAGACTGTTATTAATCTGGTATGTTGTGTTAAGCCACACCACACCATGTATTCACCTTGTCCTTTAAAAATGTTGACAACAAGAGTAAGGCAGTGTTACTTCACATAACGAGAAAAAAGGAACTTTTGATGTCTGGGAAGATTTTGTATTTATTTATTTAATTCTCTATTAAAAGGTAGGGTAGGTAAGAATGGAGAAACCAGCTCGAGTGCACTAGAATTTGAAACTACGCAGCCGAAAAAAATCTGCCCCTTCCTTCAAACTTCCTTACAGAGCCCCTCCTCCAACACACACGAATCCGCACGTGACCAATGAGGGCACGAGATAAGTTTGTGCACGAGATGGAAGGCTGACGGGCAGGTAGGCCATCCAGTTACTTTAGCCGGGCCGATGATTGGTCGTGCTTTTTACAGAGCCACGGCTTCCACAGATGACATTTTTTAATGTATTCATTGTCAAAGCATCTCATGTATTCATTGCTATCGGGATGTTAAGAGCATTCCATGGAATATAACAAAAAGTGTATCTGAAGTGAATTACCTACCCCACCTTTAAGCAGTCATCCAAATGTAAATAAGATCCGTTTTATGTGTATGTCTATTGTGAGAGAGATTTTTCTGCTAGATTCTGCTTTACAGTGTCTGCCACAGAGACTGGGGAGCTTTGCATTGTACCCGGCCTGTCAAGCATGTTGAATAATGTTTCCTTCTCTGAAACAGTATGAATATTTTTGAAAGATGCATTATGTATAGTGGCTTTTAATGATATAGTGCTACCTTTAACAGCACATACCACACATATTAATTTTTTCGTTACAATTGTGGAAATTAACTAAGCAAAAACACCATACAAATAAGACAATACAATAGCTTTGCCTAAAACAGAGGAGGCCACATCCAGTAGACTGCTAGCTTAACAAATAATGTGTGGTTTGTTTTCTTGATATATCCAACACGATTTCCTAGAAACTGAGGTGACTCTTTAAATAGTTTTGAACAGCAGTCCAAAAATAAATAAAAGGTCAGGTTAAAGTTGAACAAATCAGAGAAAGCCACCAAGTGCTCAAATTCAAGTAGCTAGAATGTAGAGTGGGAATAAAACACCACCAACTTTCTGACATTATGAATCACTACCATTTCAAGTTGACATACAGGTTTTAAATCAACATTGGAGCTGTCAATCCAGGCTTGATAAGTGCTTTGGTAGAGATCAAAATCCAAACCATCCAAGCTAATTCAAGTATTGCTCTACAGCACCCCTATTGGCACACACGCCAGTAATGTGGTTGTAACCACTTTGTGCAAAATGAAGGTTTAATCTGCAAAAAAATAGGTCACTTCATATATTGTATTAAACATTTATGCAATATAATGCTCACATACGCACATTAGGGCTGGGGGGTATGAATTATATACAATTTGTTTTAATCAAATAAATCAATATAAATATAGTAGTATTGTAGTGTTCACTATTTGTGGTTTTGATTAATAATCATTAGTATATTGGGCAAATGTGGGTAAAGATTCATAATTAAAAAGTACTTCAGTCTCCTGTTACAATACGATATAAAAAATCTAAGGAGATATCTAGTCTCATAGCATGGTATCGATATACTATTAATATATTGCCCAGCTCTAATTGACATGCACAATTCAATTCAATTCAAAACCTTTATTTATCCAGGTAAAATCCCATTGAGATCAATGATCTCTTTTTCAAGGGAGACCTGCAGCAGTAGGTTCCACAAGAAGACATAAAACATAAACAACAAAAGGACATCATACAGAAAAATGTACAGGGATTACAATTTACATATTTAACCACATGTACATGCACATATCTGTATTGCACTGTACTCTGGTTGTGAGATAGTTTAAATACTTCAACAGCGGGCGGAGCAGTAACCTGCCAAATGGACCGCTCTTGAAAGTGCTGGCTGTGCTTTTGATTCTGATTGAGGGGCTCCTGAAATTACAAACGGAGAGAGGTGATTACAATTTCACATACACTCCCATCTACTCCAGCATGCTCTCTGGTGTGGCATAGCAATGGAAAGCCTTCTCTTCTCCACCCAGAAGAGAGCAGAATAACAGATACTGGCAGCATTTCCTCTCATTCAAGCTCTCACCCCCCATCCCTCATATCTTCCGCTGTATTCAATCTCGCCCAGTCCCTGTCAGATATATCACATTGTCTTTCTCACTTCCTCTGCTTACATACTGCATCTCGCATCTCCCCTATCTCCGTCTATCTCACCTGTTTCTTATTATATGACACTACTTCAGCCTCTCCTCCTCTGTGACTTTCCACAGCTCCTTCCCACTCACTCTATATCTAGCGCCCCAGAGAGAAAGAGAAATTGGGGGAGATGTACAAGCTGGTTTTGGCATGCGGTCTACATCCCCTGCAGGTAGGAGAAGTGACAGACAGTCAAGGCGAGCAGGTAGGTGAAGCCGCAGTTCTTGATGTGTGGATAGATGAATCTGCGGGAAGTGGAGGGAATGGTGTTGCATGTAGAAGCCGCATTAACCATTAAACACATCTCAACGTAATGCTAATTGAGCCTAACTACGAGCCTGGGGCGACAGGAGGAGGCCTGGATGGAGAGAAAGTACAAGAAGAGTGTGTGTGTTTAAAGCATGCGAGGAAAAGGGGAGTTTGGGAGAGTTGAAGTAGCAGGAGAGAAAGCAGAGGATGCTGGGATGTTGAGGGTGGCTTGACTAAGAAATGAAGCAAAGGGAATAAGGAGAGCAGAAAGAAAAAAACCTCCAGAATGGACTCGACATAATTTGACACGGGAGACTCTCATTTTCCATGAACACATTTGTGAGTCAATGGCCATCTGTGTTTTACATTCTGCACTGATTTAGCCCATAGCTGTGTTCCCGGGGCCGGGTACAATAGGTGAGCCGGAGCCTTCCTGCCTGCCAGGCAGCAAACAGAGCCAAAGGGCGGAGAGGAAACAGCAGAGAGGAGAAAACAGGAATCATGCTCAAAGAGCAGTGTTCAAGAGACGGGAGGGCCAATTAGAGTTTGAGTGACAGCACAGGGGTGAGAGGAGAAGCCTGCTTTATTTCTAAGTGGGATACGTCTGGGAACGGGCACACACATATATAAATATATATCCACATGTGAAGCCCAGTCGACCATCTGGAAAATAAAAAGTAATGTACACACACCAACCATCCGATTGCCAACTTTCAGTGTATTCAGCGAGTTGCTGTCTTTGGCTTTTAATTGATAACTGAAAACCCAGTACAGAGTATTCTTCATGTTACCTTAGCAACAGAGCAAGGACAACCTCTGAAATTAAAAGGCGATGAATAAAGCCTTTGGGGGGGGAAACCGTGCGGCCCAAACATGAACCAAGAATGTGGAATGAATATCCAGACATTAGGGACCACAGTGGAAAACCATTACTTCCATAATGAAGCATGTAATCGTGCTAACACTGATAAGCATTTAAAGATCCAATATGAATGTACTCGGCTAAATTAATCAAGAGGCAATCACATGGCCTTCTTTGTGGAGACACTGTTGGAATAGAAAAAGGAGCTGGGGATTATGAGCGCTGAAAGGCACTCTAGCGACAAACACTGTGCGATAGAGGGAATTTGGCAGTTGTGTTGAATACAGCGGTATTTGTTTCTTAGGAGAGCCTCATCCCCCACCCCCCACATCCCTTCATTCCGGCTCCAATATTGTTGGGCTGATTGCAGGGTCAAATGGCTTTACACTCAATTAAAAATGTTAACTACAGCAGAAATGTCCCTCATAATGACATTGTTCTGTGTTTTGTATTTAACTTGCCACAGAGACCTGTCATGACCTTACATGTCACGTAGCTTTCACCGTTTTTTTGTTTTACTTACACAAAAATAACAACTCAACCTCAGCCCTGGTTATTTCCCCAGACAAAAGAAGTGGGCAGTGTTCACTTATTGAGCAAATGCGTACAAGGGCAAAACAAATGTTCAATCGCTCTTTGACAGCGCAGGAGCTGTTACTGTTGTTCAGAACCATTACAGCTGTCTGGCAGCGTTCATTAGGAGGAATATTGTTTGTTGGTTGAAACGGGGCTTTGTGCAAAACATTGCAATCCAGATTCATTGTCTAATCATGTTTTGAAAAACAAAACCCAAGATGTCAGACTTTAAAAGAATATCAGAAAAAGGCGACAAGCTCAGTTTCTACTTACATGATGTAATATAATCTTCAGATCCAGGGGAAAGGTCTTTTATGAGGCAATTAGTCAACTTGATGTTGTTAATATTACATATGAATATAAGGGAAACAAGCATAATGCCTCTGGACAGGCTGGCCCCAAAGTGCCTGTTTATAAATCCCATTTTAATGTCTATATTCTCTATAGTTTTACTCAGAATGATGTAATTAATGCACCTCATGTTATGATTGTACGACATATCTGCTTATTAATACATTTGGATGGATTCGATGATGTCTATTATTTAAATCAAAATGCAGCAGCCCTTGTGTATACGTTGTGTGTTAACTTCATCAGGAACTGGGGATAATTCCACACAATTTCAACTTGTATACAGCTAGACTTTGGAGCAGTCATAAACCCAATACCCCCAATAGAAAATTGGACTAAAGCAACATTTTGATGTTCTTAGATAATCAGCTAATAACAAGTTTTCTTTGATAGAAGCTGTAAAAGGGAGAGGGTTCCCAGACCAGTAAATTGCTGTAAAAACTGCATCAAAACATAGTCATAATTTAGTTATAGATAGAGCAATAAAGTTAAACGTGTTAAGGACTACAATGACAAACACATCAAACATTACACTATCGTGCTTTATGTATATGTAATGTTTATATCCTGTTTAGAAATATGGAGGTTATCCTCTTGTATAAACCTTCCTCTCACTTGTCAGTCCATGAATTCATTGCACATAAAATCTGCACGCTTTTCTGTTTATTTGAAGCATTTTTTTAAGACACCAGCAATAAACAGCAATGGTTGCATTAGACTGGGGTCCTTCCCCTGCCTGCATATTGAACTTGCTCACTTAACATCTGCAGGATCCACTGTCACATGCTACCCTCTAGTGTCCGAACTGTACACTGCAACAACTTCGTTTTTAAAGTGTGACAGGACAGAAAAGCGCTGAGGAGGAGGAGGGCTGATGCCATTAGCGTCATGTTGACTGAGTGAATGGCTGAGTGAGACACGGAGCCCAGTGTCGTCGGCCCTATCTTAACCGCACAGCTAATTAACAGCTCTGGCATATATATATTTTCTCTCTCTCTCTCTCTCTCTCTCTCTCTCTCTCTCTCTCTCTCTCTCTCTCTCTCTCTCTCTCTCTCTCTCTCTCTCTCTCTCTCTCTCTCTCTCTCTCTCTCTCTCTCTCTCTCTCTCTCTCTCTCTCTCGATTAAAATTCCCTGTATTAATCAATCTGTTACATACAGGAATAGGGATGAAAATGAGATACATCTCTGTGTATGTGACAGAGAGCTGATGACGGCTGTAGGAGAATAACATGCTATGCTGGGTGAATTAATAATCCCCCTCGTAAGGAGCCTCAACTTCACCCAGGCACATCAAAGAAAGTGCACAAGACCCCTTCACAGTCCTGACCTTGGGATTTGCCAGGGTCCATAAAGCATTTCCGAGTGTGTTAACACCAAACAAGATATATTCACCTTGGGTCTGATATTGATTAGTACTGAGATGAGATGATTTGCTATGGATGTTACAGCCATCCAGCGAGTCTAAAAGGCTGATTTATGCCTCGTGTTGAAGCTATCGCTGAGCCTTGGCTCCATTACAAACCCAGCCGTGCGTGCACAGATTCAGCTTTAATCAAATGTTGTTTTAGAAATGATCACTGCTGATGTGATTTACCTGAAATTACCTAAAGTATGATTTTCTTAGTACATACTCAGGTCTGGGTTTATTATATTTACATATGTGTTCAGTGCTAAATATACCATAATAGGTTCTTACTGTATGCTCTTCATGAACCCATTCTGTGGGGTGTGTGTTAGTATTTTAGTTTACACAGAGCCCACATATTCCTTTAAACTTGGAAATACGTGACATAAGTAAAGCTGTAGACACTCTCACAGTTACACATGGACTTTAGTTGTTAACTATAAAGTTCTAAAAAGCTGCAAACCTCCTATATATCTTAAATATTTATAAATAATATGTGGCCCCTGGCTGTGTTAAAATATATTGCCATTCTACTGTATGTACCAATAGTCTTTATGTAGTTTCCCCCAAAGAGAAACACTTATTCTTATGTGGAATCAAGAGACACCAAAATGAGACAAAGAGCTTAGTCAGGTAAATGATAACAATGCAGTCCCTCCTCCAGGTTTATAATGCAACTCAGCTATAATAGGAACGATGCTATGACATCAAATGACATGATGATACCTGCAAAGACTACGAAGCATGGATAAATGTTACAGCTACTCGGAAACTCTGAAATAATTTACAGTCAAAGCACAATACAAAGCGTGTGTGTGTGATTGTGTGCACTAATTGAATCGAGGCCTTGCTGTCCGTCTGGTATTTCCAAAAGTCCACGCGGGGAATACACAGAGGACTATGTCTGACTGCTTTGATTGACAGCTGATTATCACAGATTCCACACAGAGAAAAGAGTTTGTGTGTGTGTGCGTGCCGTGCATGCGGAAGAAGCGATTCCTCACATATCCTCCTAGAGTCCTAACCACACGGCCTATTTCTGGAGGGGAAGTAAGACATTTATTCTGCATTGCTGATGATGGATGCTCTGATCTATTATCAGAAACACAGAGGAAGAGTCTTTGCTGTGTTATTCTCTGTTAAAATATGTGTGTGTGCTGAAGGGGTAGATGTGTGGAACAAGGGGGAATATTATTAAGAGGGTGGTTGATTTGTTTTGAGTAGCAAGCAGGATGTTTGACTGTCATTTGATCACACATACAATCAATTTAGTACCAAGGAAAGGAAATTAACAGCACAGCGCAAGCAGAACCCTCAAAATATCGAAATATGTTGTGAATTTTCTGATATGGAAAGTGTCAGGGTACGAGGTAAACGATAAGCTGTGTTTTGAACTAAATGTGAACATCAGCACTACTGGAACATACAATGACAATGCTCACTGCATCATAGTTCAAGTCTGTCTGTTCACAGATCACAGTTCGGTTGGGTTCTGGCCTTACCGGTAGGTGCCAAAAGTGCTGTGTTATGGGAGAAAATATGTTGTTAACAAAATAAAAGGAAGAACGAAAAAGAAGTTAACTTTTTATTGCATGAATGATTTGTTTTGCATCTGGTGGGACTAACTACTTTATACTGCTGGGTTGCTCAATCCCTATTCACATCCCTCTTAATGTTCTACAAACATACAGTGAAACCAAAATAGAGACTATAGTCAAATTAGGTATACACCAGGGATTTTCTCGGAAACTATCTCTCGTAACGCCACTTACCCGTGACAGCTCAGACTCGGAGACGGAGCGCTGTGGCGGCGCGCGGCGCTGGTACATGAGGGGGCTGACGTCCTGGTAGCTCGGGCTGTCGTCGTCAAGCAGCAGAGACCCTGCGTCCACCGACTCCTCCTCTTCCTCCGGCTGTGACGTCATGTCCTCCGGGCACATCTGGTGGTCAATGCCATTCTGGCTCAGGTTGCAGTGAACAGCTGTGTGGGCAAGAGGGGGAAAAAAGGAATGAGCTACGACTAAGGTTATATTTACTGTCATGGATTAAAGTTGTATTTCATTGTGGACCTGCTTAATATAAATACGTTTTAGTATTTTTGGCAACCACTCCATCACTATATGACCTGCTTAATAGTATCCAAAATACACTGCAATAGGATTTATTATTTAAGGTGACTTCCAGCTGCTATATTACATAATGTCCAAACTCTACTGATTATATTACCATCTGAGAGGATGCTAAATCACAACAGGTCCTCCCACATTGAGTGCTGTACGGTTAAAAGTCCACTGGATGGTGGCAGATAGTGATACATGAAGTAGAGTTTCAATCTATAAATACAGTCTATGGTTTCAATGCAAGATTATATACTTAGACCATAAAGAGACTGTAAAATAGTATACCGTCTTTGCAGCTAATACACAAGAAAGCAATGTACTTGCCATCAAATCACACCAACAAAATAAAGATAAGTCCTGTTCTAATAGATACTCATTTAAAGTGTGAAGCATTCTGCCAAATTCAAATATTGAAACTTTAGGCAAATGTTTTTGTTTTCAAAATTCTTCTGGTAACATAAAGCGTTGACTTAATGAGACAAAAAACTATTATTTTATGAAATACACTCAGGAGTTGTACTGCTTTAGTCTTACTTTGGTGTTTCCAGTAGCTACTGGCTGTTCACGTTAGCTATTGCTCGCAGACCTAAGATAGTAGTATCTATGTCAGTTCGCTGGCTTTTTTTACTTTCCTCTGCTCTGCTACTGTAAAGTATTCATCATTCATCCTCATCCTTTCTTTCCTTCAAGGCTGCTCTTCAGCACAAGCTATGTGGTCTTGCTTTTAACAAAGAGAAAGCTAAGCTGTTTTCCAAAAGTGTGCTTTTATTGATACTTATGGGGCTGTCTCACTACTCTCTAGAATTCCAGATGTGAGGAGTCACTCTATTCCTGTTGTGCAGTTTGTCAATAACATGGCACCTTCAAAAATCAAGTGAATTTAGTTTGCATACCGTTTTAAACATTAGGTTTATTCCAAACCCAGAATTATGGAATTGGGATGGATTTTACAGAACAATGGCTTTACAAAGCATCAACAATTAAATGCACTATGTGTGTAGATATGTTGTGGATGTTAAACTTAACCATTGACAACCCAAGAGACAGAACTGTTTCAGTCATTGAAACAAATGATTGATTATTAAGCATGTACAATAGACAGTGAAATTGATCACTGCTGTGTTTTACTGGAATAAAAACACAATTGCAGATAAAAAGTTGGGCCTTGATGAGAGATCAACCATTTTACAGCTCTAAATAAATGTTAGCCTAGCTTTTCCGGACACATTTTCAGTCGAGTTCTGATCTCTGGCAGATGAATTGAATACTGTAGATACATCCTCTAAAACCACCAAATCAGTTCTCAAGGTGAGGATGATTGTGCTCCAGTGAAGGCTGTGTGTTAGACTGGAGATTTTAGGAGATGAAGGACTAACGTCACATATCGGCAGGGCAGACATTTCTCCTTGTAAAGTTGTATGCCATTACTTTGCCATTTCCGCCATCAAGTGATTATTTTAAGTTAAGTGTTGTTTTCGAAGGAGGCATCAGGCTCAGGCTCTATTTTAGTCTCATCAAGATTGTGGGCGCAGAAGTGACAGCTAGCAGTGACAAATACAAGTGATAGAAATATGCTGTTTGACATCATACAATCTGCTTACTGTACTTGTTCCAAAAACATACAGGTCGATCACTCATTTATGAGGAATGAGAGCCAAAGACACTTCTGATCACACCTGAAGGCTGCTGCTGATTAAAGCTTGAGTAGTAGATTTCTGTAATTATTTAACCAAAAAAACCCAGGCAAGGGTTGCCAGATCTTTTCAAGCAGCACTGGCAAGCAGCACTGGCTCCAAATTGCTTAATCTAGTGAGGAAGATGGCAAAGTTGGCAAAGATAAGTTCAACACATATTACTGTTAAATGTTTCTAAAATACATTTCCCATCCTAGCTGTAGAGATCGATTCCAAATATGCTTTTCTGAATGCTCTAAAGAGAGTGAGAACAAATTGCAAGACATAAATGGTCTGTAACGAGAAACAAAAGTGAAGTTTGACGCATTCGCTAAAGCCAATAAATGGGATAACTGCCCAAATAAGCAAAGATGACAGCCAAACAAACCCTGGAAAACCACAAATTACTTCTTTCAGGCCGCTGTCATCAAGCAATGAGAAAAACTCTCAATGTCCTTGATTGGGACAAGACAACAACATCATCTGTGCCGATATCTATTTGACAGGAGTGAAGGTGCTCCTGCCCTCCTCCATGACATGCCATTTCAGAATCAAAGCCGTATATGATTCAGTGACCTAATGCACCGCAAGCCGCATTTATGGAAAGCAAAAACTCTCCGGGAAACGTCCTCCCCCACGGCCCTAAATCACACCTTGCTGTCAGGATGGTATTGGAAATGTTCTCTTCTCTACACTTCCACTGATTATTCTGAGGACACGGAAGTGTTTGTTATAGACGGTGTCAGAGAGCACTGCACCGTGCACAGCTTTCTGGTGGATCACCCAGAGGAGATAATGGGATTTATGCCTCTCAAGCAACACACTGTCAGAATGCCAACAAATAGAAAAACAACAGTGGACATTTGCTCAAGGACTGGACCTAAGTAGGGATGTCCCGATCACCTTTTTTTGCTCCCGATCCGATTCCGATCATTTGATTTTGACAATCTGCCGATACCGATTTTTCCCGATCCGATCTTTATGCAATGCATTAAGAGAAAAAAAAGGTAACAGATAACGGCTGGTCATCCAACGCGATGAATTCAGCTATCTTGGCTGTTATTGTGTTGGCCTTTTCCCTGTTCTGGGGCAGTTTCTCTTTCCTTTTAAAAGCCTCTGAAAGTGTCGGTTGTTTCAGTGCCGTTACCTGAGTGGCCGCTGTGTACTCGCCGTGTTGTTGTTGGTGTTTGTTTCTCAGGTAGCGTATTAGATTGGTTGTGTTGAACGTAGCTCTGTTCTTTCCACCACGCGGAACCTCTGCCTTGCAAACATTGCATCTGGCTGTTACACTGCCTTCGCTTTCAATTTTATAATACTTCCAAACTCCTGACATTTTCTCTGTCCCGACTCCCGAGTCACCAGCTGAACGTAGCCTCTCGTTAGCTTACTGCTACTATTAGACACTGCGCCCACTCTGTTGCCAGATTTCAGAGAAATAAGCAACCAGGTCTATGAAAACAAGCCCAAAGAAAGCAACACATACATGATGTTGTGTCATTTTAAACCAAAACTAAGTCCTCAGGATGACTTTAAGACGTGCACATGGTGATTTTTGTTTTGTAACATTAAATCCATTTAAAAAAAAAAAATCCCGATCCCCGATTTTTTGAAAATCACGTGATCGGCTCCGATCCCCGATCACGTGATCGGATCGGGACATCTCTAGACCTAAGTACAATTTTAAGGTACTTTTACTTATCAAGTGTACTCTATACTTCCACTTCAATTATTATTACTCCAATATTGCACTTTTTACTACACTGCATTCATTATATAATTAATTAACTGAACGACAAAAAATGTACTGAATATTTCTTCTCATTTAATTATGAACATAAGTGCTAAGGAAAAATCTAGAGAATAAAAGCAAACATGTTCAAATATATTAAGAGACAACATATAAAAAACAATGTAAAAACAAAAGTATAATTTTACATCAGAGTTTCTGACAAATTTGAGTCGGTATGCATCCTGAAATCTCTATTATGATTTAATCACAACACGATTTCATTAAACGATGACACATTATCCTACCTCTACCTTTTTATACATAGTGAATACTTTCACTTAGAAACCATAAGTACATTTATATAATGCTATACTGTGCTGAAGGTGTGAATGTACTTTTACTTCGCAGGGTGTTTCCATAGTGTTCCACTGGTACTTTTATTCCAGGATAAGGTCTGAATACTTATTCTGCCAGAGTCATATTACTTGTTTTTTCTCAGTGAGCTGGAAAGGATATCCTTAATGAATGAGCACACCATGAGAGATTGTTTTCAATGACACTATAACTATGCCAAGAAACTGACTAAAAGGTTTGTGATTAACATTATAAAGCCACATCACAAACACAGCAGAGATGACCTGGTCTGTTCTGATCTCTGATAAGAAAACAAGGTCCCGAGACGCCCCCAGTAAAACGGAGATAATAAACATGAGCTGGCTGTGTTTAAAACAAAGCCAACTTGAGATGCGCAGCACGAAGTGTTGCTCCCTTTCCCTGCCTCTTTATTCATTCCTCCTCTCCTCCCAGCTCACTCCTTCCCCTCACCCTGACTCAATTCATGACTGGTGTGCAAGAACTCCGGAGGAGAAATTAATTATACATCCTCTGCCGATAGCAACTAAACAATGGCGCCAGCAGAGGGAGAGGAAGATGGATGGGTGAGAAGATGATGATAGGGGTAAAGTAAGTGGAGGCACAGAGAGGAAGGACAGAACGGGTGGGTGGGATACTAAAATGCTTTTTCTTTATAAACGGAAACAGTTACTATAAATAGCACCATTACATTCTTCCCTCTCTCCTCCCTGACATGCAAGCATGGCGAGGGAAGAGAGATAGATGAGGAAGGGGTTTATTCTCCCAATGAGATCAGTAAAACAGAGGGCGAATGAGGGGAGAAAATGAATGGAGATGTTAAGAATAGCGGCATCCATGTCCAGCCAAATGAATTCCCATTACTGAGGAGAGGATGAATAAAGAATTGGATTAATCTTATGGCTCCGTCTCTTAATTACTATACAGGGTTTTTGGAAAAAGGAGCAATTACAAAACCAGTCACAAGAATATTGTGTACGTCTCTGAGAGAGGAGCATGTAATCAGGATACACTGCTTAATCATTTAGCTCTTGCAACATTACACTTTGTGTGCTAAGCTCCCACACAAAGAATATTGAATATGGAGGTTTTAATAAACTTTAATTTGGCCACTGCTGAGATGTTAAAAGGGTAAATGGGGGCCTAAAAATACAACTCTACATCGTTGCTGGTGGAAGCTTTTCAAATACACGCCTGATTTTTTATTTAGTTTGTATGAAAAGATTAAGTCAAAACTTTTTTTAAATTGCAAACATGGAAATACACATCCAACTGATCTGATAGCATAAAAGCTTAGGAGGTGTATATTTTATATTGTTTTAAATGATTTACTTGCCATTTTTCCGAACACCCAGCCAAATGATGCTAACTATAGTAGTATAGCTGGCAGCAGTAATTCATCAAATACAAGGAAAAAGTTCCTTAATAACATTAACCGGCCAAGCAGTGCTGAAAAAACAGTAACCTTTGAACACTTACCACAATACACCAAACAAATCAAAATCATTGACTGAAAATATAACTGAATACATGTCAATATTCCAATAACATAGATTCAGATTGAAGTCATTAAAGGTTAATGATTACATTGAGGACAAAACATTTCTGAAGGACCTGTGTACTTCCTAATCACCGCATCAAACTCAGTTGCAGCCCGACATGTATACTTACAAAATGTAGCTGAGGGTTCAGCAAGTCAGATGACTCGATGTCAAAATGATGTATTCTTACTGAACACTTACTATATTTAATAGTGTAAAGGGGGGAATAATATGTAATTATTTGGGCTATTTGTTTCTCCTTACTTCCCCATAAATGTGCAGAAACTCAGCTGAAAAAATGCACGTTTGGAACCAAGGTAATGGAAAAAGCCAAACGATGTTTTCATGTGCTAACTGTGTGCTAACCCCAGAGCCTGTGGTTCAAAGTGAAACCAGTAATGGGTCCATAATCAAAAAGTGAAGTTTGCTCTGTGTGGGCGCTCAGGCTCATCGTGATCTGTTTCTCTTTGGCTGACTCTCAAAGCGCAGCAGAATGAATTGTCTGTGAATAGAATCAACTGTGTGACCCAGGAGTGTATACCAACTCTGCACTGCAGCCATGAGACCTTTTACCTGCTTCCATGTTTAGAAAAAAAGGTCATACCATTCAAAATCCTCTAATAGGCATGCACACAGGACAGAAAGAACACGGGCTCTTTCCTCCCCTAACCAAACTGAGCCAAACAGACGCTCTTTTTGGATTTAAAGATGTGGTCTGGCACCAAATCTGGCAGAATGTGAACAAAGTGACATTTCAGTCATCTATTCAGCTGGTAACAGTTGCTTGGAGCTGAATCAAAAAATCGCCCCAACACTGAAAATGACGACGCAGTTCAGGGAATGAATGGCACATATTTCTCAGCTGGTCAGCTTCCTCCATCTGTCATCTCCGTCCAATCAGCTCGCACACACTCGTGCATGCATCCATAGTGATTAACATGCACTTGAACTAGGGCTGAACAATATATCGTGTCGTGACGATAATCGCGATATGCGCATGCGCGATATTCACATCGCGTGGACGTGCGATTTAAAGCGTTTAATTTTTAGGACTTCAAATCAAATCAAGTTTTATTTATATAGCACATTTATAAACGATTTTTGGTCGAGCCAAAGTGCTGTACATATAATAAAAATAGCCTACAGTAGAGACACTTTACAGCAAATACAACAGCACAGATTGTAATATTAAGTAGGCAAATTAACTCAAACACTTCATGTTACAATTATTTTGCTGATGGCTACAAAAGGAAAACTTGCGCGGCTCTCATGTCAGGGGCACTTGAGTGAGTGACATGCAGGCTCTGCATGCACAGCAAACCACCAATCACAATCAAATCTTCAAAGCAAACGGACCCGGTGATTAAAGGTAAAAACACTGAATAAAGTAGTTTCATGTGTTTCTCCAGGGCAGTTCGGCGCTGCTAACCGAGCTAGCTCAGCTTGTTGCTCTGATAACTTAAGATCCAGACGTCCGTGACTAAAATCCTTCATCCGGTTAAATACAGTTAAAAAAATACCAATTGTATAGCATAAAGTTCAAGAAAGGATGGTTTGCGGAAAAAAAACTGTCTTTTCTTCAATTCCTGTATGTTTTCATATCGCAATATCGCAGGGGAGGGAAAATCGCAATGTCAGTTTTTTACAATATCGTGCAGCCCTAACTTGAACACATCCCTGCCTGTAGAAATGCCTTTCTAACACGGCCTGATTCTCACATAAGCTGATTTCAAAAAGTGAGCAAACCTACCAAATCTACATGGGGTGTTAAAAGAGTCCATCCCCTGCTCTCTAAAGGAGGAGAGAAATGTGCTGAGAGTGTGTGAATGGGTGAGGAGAGGGTGTTACCCTGAGGAAAGAGTGTCTCCATCAGTTGAGGACAGAAGACATTGTCAGATCCTTGTTACACGCTTACTAAAGTAATAATTAGAATATCGTTGAAGGGTAGAGAGACAGAGAGAAGGACGTCGCCTGCAGTATGGGATGTTAGGAAGGGTTTGAGATTAAATTCAGGAGGAAGATGTACGGTATAGAGGATCTCTTCTCTCATGCTGATTCTTTTTCCAAGCCCTGGTCTTGTGATTAATTCACTAAAGAGCACACACTTTGGAGAAGACCCCACTCGTATGATTAACGCTGGGTATGAAACTCAATATGTTTTTACAGTAGGCTACTGTATATGTGAATATCAATGAGGTTTATAAAGTGTGTGCCAAAAGCTGGCATTTACAATCTTGCTAAATTAAACCTCAATGACATCATTCCTGTCAGAATATTGCTTATGTTACAGCTTATTATGGCTAAAGCTGATTTAAAGCTGCTTTGGTTAAGAAGATTTAACATTGGAGAAATGGTTACATTTGCTTGAATGAAAAAAACGATTTTGTAAAACAACATCTTTTATTCTGAAAAGCTATACAAATGTACCATATACAAAGCCCTAAAAGTAATTAAAAATAAATGTTTTGTGATGGTAATTCTATTATATAAGCTCTACAGGGGCACATTTAGTATTTTTACTTCATTAAAGCTTTTTATTAACACCTAAATATGCCATTAACCGCCTTCTTGTTATGCACAGCTTCATTGGAGCAATAAAGATTTAATTGTGCTGCTCAATGGCACCTTCACCAATAGTCTTTGTCGGAGAAAAGTCCTTGTGTAAAAGCGGAGCTACAGAATTAAACTGGTTAACAATACGTTGTGCTCGAAGAGAAAGGCTCTGTAAGATGCAAGTGCTTCTTTGTTTAGGCAGTGCTTCAACATCATGTTGCAGCAACCTGCAGTTGAGGTGCCAGATAGAATGGGTGTTTCTGCCTTTAGAGGAATGAGAGTGTGGTGATGTAAGTGAACTAGGTATTCCTCTTCTAGCCTCACAGGGTTTAGGTGTCTCTGTTTCAAACACTGAGATAAGTAGGGCATCAGTGTGTTACCCTGAAGGAACCAGGAGTCATTAATAGAGTTGTGGCTTTTAAAATTCACGAGGCTCTGCGGTTTGATTCATGAGGCCCAGGTGATCTCAAGGCAAGGCAAGGCAAGTTTATTTATATAGCACTTTTCAACACAAGGCAATTCAAAGTGCTTTACAAAAAATGAAAGACATTAAGAAAATGGCATTTAAAATCAGTCATTAAAAAGAAAAGCTAATAAAATAAACATTAAAAGAAAAAATACATGAATAAAAGTTACAGTGCAGTCTAAGATATGAATAGTTCAATTAAAAGCAGCGGCAAAAAGAAAAGTCTTAAGCCTGGATTTAAAAGTAGTCAGAGTTGCAGCGGACCTGCAGGTTTCTGGGAGTTTGTTCCAGATATTTGGAGCATAATAACTGAACGCTGCTTTACCATGTTTAGTTCTGACTCTGCGGATCTCAGGTATCGTTCACAGCAGTGAATCAGTGAGTCAGCTCTGTGGTTGCTAAAAGCACAGAATGTTACATTTGTTGACACTAAATGTTCCATTATTGGGCCAAAAGTACATAATAGTCGGAGGAAAATGTTTTTGTTAGTCAGCAGGTTGACAAGACTTGTGTAGCCAGTATACTGTATATAAGGGTCTCGCATGGGCATAGTAAGAAGGACCGATCAAATATTGCAATGAATCACACAAATTATTCTCCTGTTTTGTCAACATTGCCAAATGACATTTGGCCTTTTAACTCATGCATTTGATATATAAACGATTAACCGTTTAGTCAAAAAAGGGTAATCACAAAATAGATAAATCCCTAATTTAATTAATTGATGCCAAATTGATGTCTTTATTTTCCTCCCCTTTACCAACCGTCAACATCGTACATGTTCACGTTTTAGAGACTGGAATCAAAACGATTTAGTTTTATATTACTCTAAAATGATTGTAAAACATCTAGTATTCTAGTAAATCAAAAGGAGAAGTTTATGTATTTTTTCCAAATACACGTATTATTTTTCTTGCCGAGTTTTACTGTAAATCAAAGGGTTAATTTACGAGTCATGCCGGTACAATAAATACTGAGGATAAGTCGGGAAAGGCTTAGCTTTTAGTCTGGGCCAATAAGGGTTGAATACTGGAGTTGCATAATCGTAGCCTGGTAATATACACGTAATGAACCCTTACTAACAAGACATGACATCTGGATGAATTCATGTCAAGTTCCTTTCAGTATTACTGGCTTAAGTGCACTCATTATTGCATGCATAGCCAGAAGAATCTCATCAGGCTGAACTGACTGAGAAAGGACACTTAGAAAAAAAACTGCACAATTAGGGGATGACTGTGGTAAAAAGATATGCTTACCTAAAACCCTAAATCGACACCTTCTGACATTGTTATATACACAATTATTGGTATTATAGGCTTATTAGGATAGCTCATTTGTCTACTGTAGGGACGCAGAGGACTGACTTCATTGCTAACTTACAAAGTGAAGTCATGTAACAAGTTATCCAGCCAGAGAGACTCCTCGTGGGGCTCTTAATTCACCCTGACATCCTATCAGAAGTTAACTGTGCTCAAACTTCACAGACTGCTCTCTGAAACCCCGAGGCTCGATCAGCCATGATTGGTTGGTCCCGTGCAAATGTGCTCAGCTTTGAAAATGTCTCAGCTGCAGAGAGCGAGGGAGGATTTGAAAAAAGAGGATGAAGAGAAAAAAAGTGGTATAGAGGTATGGAAAGTGAAAATGAGAAAGGGTGGGGGGGAAATTGTTTGTGAGATGGAGCCAGAAAGAAGAAGAGGGAGAGGAATGACCCACTTTACAGCACAAACGCATACGAGCTAAATATAACTGTATATTCACTGTGAAGCATGTTTCCCCGGAATAAAGCTTTTAACATGCCTGGCTTCAAAGGCACACAGTAAAAGCACAACAAAAATAGATTGTCTTATTTTAGTGCCGAGTAACATTTATAGACCTCTGATAAGAGACACAAGCCTTAATTCTGCCCAACAACAGGGAATATTGGAGATTAAGTAGAATGTTGAGGATAATGTTACTTTGAACCTGATACAAGGTTTGCATTATTAACTTTAACTGCAACAACAACTACAGACTTACTGTCACAATTGAATGTTATTTATTTGATGTCACATGCATGTTTTTACAGTGCAGGTACAACACAGTAAATACAGTAAAAAAAAGATGCCAATGTTCTTCTATTTAACTAGCTTAAAGTAACCCTTATCCCTAAAACAAAATTCTACCTCATAAGAGACTACAAGTGTTTGGTCCATCTGCATCTTCCTAGAAGTCTATTTTCACATGGTTCATAATAATGTTGTATTTATAGAGGCAATTTGTATCGAACAACAGAGATATTTCTCTTTAATAAGGCTTCTAATTTAAGGCAGCTAATGCAAACCAGACTTGTATTGAACAATTCATGTAAGTGAATAAAACCTCTCTTATTTGACATTTTAACCGTGTCGATACATTTTGTATGTGCACTTTTAAACCATCATGTCTATAAAATTAAAAATAAAATTGAAAGAAGCATGTTTTCATAATATTTATCTTATTAAGTCAATTAGTCTGCAGGTGAGAAATCTGGATTCAACCTTTGTTTGCCTGCCAGATTGTCTGTGTCTCAGCTTTTACATTCTAGCCTTCTGCATCACTTGTTATTCGTGACCTTTTGCTCGTCTTTGCCCTTTTCATTCTGGGTGCCTCTCTGCTGCTGAACCATGTTTTTGGTTTTGACCATCAACACAGTAAACTCTACTTTTGTTGTAACTTTTGGACCTCCAAGTCGGGCATTTGAATCCCAGTATCTCAAAAACGGCAGATGAAACACTCAATATATGAATTTTATAAAGACTACTATACTGTATAGTGACTATAGTGATTACTACAGGACACCTACCTTGACTTGTCAATAATGCTTTTATGTTAAAAAAAAAAAAAACCTGACCTTTTTGTAGTTTACCGAAAAACTAAACCGAAGAGATGTTGCCGTTTTGTTGCCGTTTTATGCTTATTGGACCTTTCTAGATTGTTTTTTCTTTAAGTGCTGATATAACTAGTGGTGTTGTAATAAGCTCTGCTGAAGCCATCCCTCCAAACATATGCAATGGAACAATTACAAATTATTCGTTTTGGTCTACAAGTTATTTCCTTTTCAGACAGTGTAAAGCACTGCGATTGTGGTGCACAAGACTTTTAATGAGATTTGACATCCCGACTTGACATGCCTTACATTTAAACAGCACAACTAACACAGCATTTGTGCACATTTCCTCAAGCATCATTGTCTGAAACAACATGCAGCCTAAAAGAAGCTATAAGAATAAACTCTGCAGTCCTGACACATCATGCCTCGTAACAACTGTCTTCACCTGACAATGACTTTCTCCATCTGAGCCCACACGCTGACACAACCTGCCTCAGATCTGCAGCTTCAATCAGTCAGCAAGATCAGAGTCCTGAGAACCTCGCGGTCATCAGGGACCGGAGCTGACGCACCGCCAAGTTTCTGCACTCCACACAACGGGGTGCCAAATGATGCAGAATATTTCACAAAAGGCTCAAAGGTCGTCTTTTGTGACAGAGAAGAGAGGCGCACAAAAGGCTGAGAAGTGATCGATGAATGGCTGGAAAATTCACAGATATTTATATCTTCCCCTGGGTCTAATTTCCCTTATGCTCATAAGTCATGAAGGTTGATGAAAATACCATGTACAGAATATTTTGTTGTGCCCTGTTTGGTGACACCGACCATGGACCGATGCCGTCAGCCAGGTTACATTGCTTTTAAAATAAAGCAGTGCTGTATAAATAATAGGGTTGGGAACCGAAACTCGGTTCCAGATGAGAACCGATAAGAAAATGCTGGGTACCCATAGAAAATACACAATTTCGGTTCTGCGTAACGGTTCCACCGGGGTCTGTCTGCGCCACGGCGCGTCCGCCTGCGCCGCAGGGACGGTGGAATACAGGGGCGGCCATCTGTGTGTTCTGGAGAATCACAGACCGGCACCGCCCTTCATTTTTTTTAACAGCATCATGTAAATTGCACTGACAGGCGACAGAGGTCCACTTTGCCCCGCAGCGAGGCTCCCCCCGCCCTCCCGTAGACAGTTCACGAGCTCAGTCACTTCATAACACCAAAGATGGATTGCGGTAAACGCTCTAACGTGCGGCTCCACTACACTAAAAAAGAAAAAGACAAGGCACAGTGCAATGCCTGTGGCAAGTTAATAGCTTGCCACAGGCATAGCTCAGTTAAAATAAAGCACAGCTATTGTATAATACATTTGTATTGCATGTATTTTTTTTATTTGTACAAATGTCAGTGAAAGCTTAAAAGAATAAAGATATTATTGTTATCTAAACGTTTGACCTCTTTCTTTTATAATTTTGGAATCGAAATGGGGAATCGATAAGAACCGGAATCGATAAGCAGAATCGGAATCGATACATTTCAGACGATACCCATCCCTAATAACTAAATACATAAAGAGATTGGATGCTGCAGAGGATTTTGATGGAAAAATAAAGACAAAACAAAAGCAACACTCCTCTCGTTGTTTTGCCTCAGCTAATCTGCATATTCATCAGATCTAAATGTGGAAAATCCACACTTTTTCTCTCTTTGAGCACTGTGAATCTGCTTCAATTTGTGCAAGTGAGTCAAGTTCAAAATTGGTTTACAATTCAAATTAATTGGGCCGTAGCATAAATAATCACAATCAGGTGACACGTTAACACTAAGTTTGAGTGCAGATGTGACATGAATATGAAAATAACTACAATTTGCAAGATGCATTTCAATTTAACCAATCTTCTCCACTGGGCTGTAGTCAGTATTCTTGGCTATGCAAGCTCACATTGTTAAATCTTAAGAATTCACTTCTTAAATAACACAATCCTTTAACTTGCCCCTCTGTAAGGTATGGATGGGCTTACAGTTAGTGTCAGCACTACCGTTTTTCACAATTCAAGGATGAGTTCTAGTTTAACCTGTTAAGCCCCAAGCCTGTTTTTCAGGTTTCAGGCTCGAAAATCACATTACCAGAACAAATGACTATATTTTCACTTCTAAAAAGGAGTAAATGAATAATCTTTTTTCTCAAAGCAATGATACACCTGTGAGTTGGATGTAGAAGAGTCAGAATCAATATAGATGTTTTTCTTTTAAAGCAAATTCAGATTGAACATAGCGAAAAAAATGTAAATTATAGTTTCCGTCCAAAAATTACTTGAAAACCACCCTTGAATGATGGGATAGTAGATTAAAAGCTTTCGGAATCCAAACCATAGCATATAATAAGTACCCTGTATCAAGATTGATGCAAAACAAGTTACATTTGACCTTTTTAGAGAGGTTTAGAAAAGAAAACCCACCTCTGGTGTCCTTTGGGTATTTGCCATATCTCTGGAACCCATCGGTTGATTTTGGTGATTGACACCTCTTTTGAACCGTTAGAGCCAACGGTTCATAGACTATATATACAGTGGGGCAAAAAAGTATTTAGTCAGCCACCAATTGTGCAAGTTCTCCCACTTAAAAAGATGAGAGGCCTGTACTTTTCATCCTAGATATACCTCAACTATGATTGACACCTCTTTTGAACCGTTAGAGCCAATAGAATCGAGGGGGTGTTCCTAAATCCATCTAAACATTACCATTGGTGAATGAGAGTGATGCGCAGCCAGCATGCCCAAAACCGGAAGCTCTCTTATATGAAAACTCAGTTTATTGACATAAATGTTATGATGGATTATCAGTAATCATTTCAAAGTAGTGTTGTCACGATACCAACATGTTGGTTTCGATACCAAGTAAAGAATTGCGATTCTTTTTCGATACTTTTCTTTTATTATTTTCATGATCAGTACAATTGTAGTGTTTTACAACATGGTCTCTTCTTTATACTTGAGTTTATGTGATTTCTTTGATAGTTAACTTTATATTTTATTAACATGTAATAGTACAGTAATATAAATAATTATTGACAACATGTACATTGCAGATGTTAGCCACATTGGTAAGTTAGCTAAAAAGGTAGCCATATTAGACAGTTATCATTGCCATTAATTGCCTCGTCAAACTACTAAAACGTTCGTTTGTCACAAAATAAATTACACTTGTTTGACTTAGATTTGAGAGCATGGGCTTGAGCATGATGTAATTATGTTATTTATCACATTCGCTAACCTGTCTGTCTCTGGATGCCGGTCGGCGAGGTTGGCTCCCTTGGTTTGCAGGGATCTGAAACATCTCTTACAGACAGGCCTTGTGGTGTCCGTAGGCTTGCCCTCACTGTCAGAGATATGGCTAAAATACTTCCAAATTTCGCTTCTGGCGTCTTTTTTGTCAACAAGCCGAGGCGCAGCGGCAGTTGCACTCCCACTTGCAGCCACTTGCTCCCCGTTTTCTCACATGCTCTGGCAGCTAGCGCGTGCACGAAAGAGGGGAGGGACTTAGAGCGTGCTTGAGAGGGGCGGGACTGCAGGCACGGCTGCAGTGCAGAGCGCTGAACACACACGGCTCTTATTAAAACGGCGCTTTCTCACCGGAGTACTTTTCCACGTCATTCTTAAAGTACCGATACTAATGAAACGGAGGAATCGTAACGTTTTTAACGGCAGGGTATCGCGGTACCTTTCAAGTATCGGTACACCATGCAACACTATTTCAAAGTGACAGAGACATTGAATTAACCTTCAGCAGGGTTAATATGCGTTTTAATGCCCTTCAGCACATCAGAAAACAGCAAAGGTAAGACGTATTTGCCGTTTTGGCCCCGTAAAGTGAAGTTGTGTGTTGTCTTTGCTTGCCTTCGCTGCCGTGAGTTTTGGTCGCACAGTGATGATACTTATACCATTGGAATCTGTGGAATCTCAACTTTCATATGATATCTAGTCTGTGCAGATCCGATGAAGTATAAAACATTGCTACCGTGAGTTATGTGCTAAGTGCGTTAGCATCCTTTCACTTAGTGCTAATTCAGACGCTTGGCGTTAGACTTGTGTTTTGTTTAGGTACAAATGGTTCATATCGTCAGTTACATGAGTTTCATCCTGTTAAGTGGGTCTGACACATTAATAGGTTGTTAAATGTTAAGAAGCCCTGACACACAGTTTCTCCGGCGGGGGCTAAGGGGCTTAACAGATTAATAACTGGTGTTTTAGGACAGTTTATTTCCTTTATTGCTGAATGTAACATGACAAATGTAATACCACTCATGTCTGTATGCTAAATAAGACACTTCATCTAGTAACCATTTAGCTGAGCTAAGCCTTAGCATAAAGACCAACAAAAATGGCAGCAACAATTTCCCAGAGCCCAATGTGATGTATTCAAATGCGTCGCTTTATCTGACTAACAGTTAAAACTAGAAAACATATTCACTTCAAGATCATAGAAGCAGTGCTCTTTGTATTGCCTTACAAAAGTAACAGAGTTACAGTAATGTATTACTTTTTGCTGTAATGAAGTAATGTAACTCATTACTAATGAAATTTGGGTAATATACTACCCATTACAATTCTCAGTAACGCAGTTACAACTAATTTTAACCCAAAATGAAATGGTGTTTTGTTTTTTAAGAATTCACTAACATCGCGAAACATTCCGACACCAGAGAAAATGTGTGCCAGTAGATTAGTAAGCCTGGTGTTTACGTAATAAGTCAGGCTGATCTTGATGAGCCTGAAGAGTGTTCTTTTCCCCATAATGACCAAGTCGCTGAACATTATCCCGCTTATTATATGGCCAAATACTAAACAAACTAAGGAATCGACTCCCAATATTAATTGAAATGATTTTATTGACTTAAAATGATCGTATTTCTTCCGCTAAGAAAAACAAAAACTCTGTTCCACGCAGAGGTTGCGCTAGACTTTTTCGCTGCCCGTCATTTTGACGGACAGGATTGTAAAACTTCCGTTTTACGTTTGGCTGCTGCACCTCGCGGGAGTGTGCACAGCATAAAGCCAAAACTCAGACATTTCAATGATTTGTTCGGCACAGTTAGGTTTGGAAACGGTATGATTTCCTTTTTGGAGGGCATGCATAACACGGCATAACACCGGAGCCTCGCTGCGGGGAAACTTTGGCGCTGTTCTGAGTTTGTTCTAATCTGTCAAAATGACGGACTGCATTCAGATTTGTCCGTCATTGTTAAAAAAAATCCGTCATAGACGGAAAATATTCGGTTAACGCGACCTCTGGTTCCACGGCGCACCAACAGCTGGAACTGCGACAACAACAACTGTACGGCAGCACTGTCCAACTCTGTTCACAGTTTCTGTACTAACAAGTCCTTAAACACTGCAGAGCCCATACCGTGTTCCTGTTAGTGTTTACTTCTTGTCTGTCTTCTTCTGTTCATTTATCTGACGTCCAGCGCTCCGTCTTTTACCCTCTTTTACTTTCTTGATCATCCTTAGCAACGGAAATATACCAATCAGAATCGAGTATTCAACTAAGCCTTGTAATAAAAGTTGTTAGTAGCCTTAAGGGCCTACACAGTTGCTGCACTAAACTACATTTTAGCATTTAAAATACCTAGCCATTATTTTGCGGTTATTTTGGTGAAAGTAACTCAAAAGTAGTGTAACTCATTACATTTCAGAGACAGTAATATTGTAATATAACTTATTACTTAAAAAATACAGTAATAAGTATGTAATGTATTACATTTTGTAAGTAACTTGCCCAACACGGCATAGAATACATGGAAACCCAGCAGAAATGCACATATTGAAATATGAATAATCTATATATATTTTGTATTATAACAGGCCAACTTTGGTACTTCATGGTAAACATATAAAACAGTGACAAAAGTTTACTTTTGTTGTAATCTCAACAATAGATGAAATGCACCTTTTGCACAAGGGCCAAGATTTGTAGCCTTGGTGTCAGCTTTTTGGGTATTTCACTGGCATCCATTCCTGCTAAATCTGGTTAAACTTAGAGAAAATAGAGTTGCTTGAAAACAAAGACCCTGTTGAGGTTATCCATTACAACACCAGACTATTTGCTTAACCTTCTCTTGTTTTCTCTCCAGCTGACTGTCACAGAGACGGTGATACAACCTGAGCCAGCTAAAGCATTCAGGCCTGAGACAGATCCCATAGAACTGTAATGAGTTAGTTTCAGACTTGCAGACAGAGCTTTACCAGGTATAGGGTAGGGGTGCAGGTCTCTCTAAGTCTGTTGATTAATTCTTATATGGGCATGCTGACATTGCTACAGGACAAGTGTGTGTCCGATACCACTTTTTCTATCAATATTTTCTATTTGTATTCTCTGCTTAGCACTCATTCAGAATTCCACTCAGCACCACTTTAGTATGGTGCATCAAAGACGGCTGTAGGTCCACCCAAGGCAGGGGCGGACTGGGAATAAAGATCAGCCTGGGAAACTCGACCGGCCGAACTCGGTACCGCGAGTCAATTGTCAACGGGGGGGTGCTAGTGAATTGTCCGACCGGCCCACTTCGGTACCGGCCCACCGGGAAAACTCCCGGTATTCCCAAGGGATGATTACACAACACGGCTCTCCCATGACATTTGCTACATCTTCTGTCATCTTAATCCCCCTCCTGCTGAGTAAGGTCGGGAAGATGCTCCCTCAGCGATTAGCCTGACTAAAATGTAATCCTGTTCCACCGAGTCAAATAAACATGTTTACTTCACTAATTCTATTTTTGGCTAGATCCCCTGGATGGATTTAGGATGAGTATTCTGAATGGGTGCATAGGCAGGCAGAGCGGGGCAGGCCATATCAAGGAGCTTTGACGCACAGAGGCACAGAGGACTGAAATGAACAACTTGTGCCAAGGGGGTAAACAGTGTCTGCTGAGGCAGGACACGGGGTCCAGTCTTTCTTACATATGCATGTATCTAAATGTATAGACACAAGCTTTTGTCACATGTTCATATGCCCCTACTGTATATCAAACTCTTTATTACTGCACTAAGGTCATGTAGCCTTTTATAACTAGCCTTATGTAATATTATAATGACATAAGCATTAATTCAAACTAAAATAAGACTGTGCTGGTGACCAAGTGGTTACAATGCATAATATATAACCACATGATTACTTTTACCTGAGGCCTTTCATGTCCTGTTTGTCTCCATACGGCTAACTGTAGCAAGTACAATTGGGTTATACAAATTGGGCTGTGTAAGTGCGAGTCGGTGGGTACAGACAGTACAGATAGAAAAAGTATGCTCCTTTGAAGCAACTATGGACTTTCAACATCACAGCAGCAATATGTTGCTCTTCTGTCCTCCTTATGTTCTTGAAGAAAAGAGTGGAACTAACATTATGCTACACTTTTCATGACAATTGCATTGTTTGTTTAACCGATTGCAATTCCAGATGGCTTTGGATTGTGCAATGGAAAGAAATGTCATGGTTTGACTAGCCTTTGGTACTCCTTCTATGCCAACATGGTTGTTTGACCGATGAGGACTTCTTTGACACAATGCTATTGCTCAACGCAGCTTTGTGACAAAAGGGCCGTATTCGTTACTTCACAAAAACAGCTAATCTGACATTACTAACCACTAATGCCGTCATTAGCAAAGATGTCTGCACAATCGTCTGTTTCATAGCCAATTTGCGTTGGTTCAGAGAGTATTAGGAGAGGTATGATGCAGCATTAGCCAGCTGTGTGGGGAATATAAAATGTGGAGATTGTTTTTAGACAGCTATTGCCGTCACTCTTCATATTAGGGCTGTACCCGAATATCTGAATATTCGTTCGTTGGAGTACTATTGGGGTTTCAATTTCGTTATTCGGATATTCGTATTTATTTTATTGGTTTGTGCACTGCGGCTGCCAAATTGAATTGATTGAAAACTCCAATATCAACGTAAGAGCTTGTGCCTCTTCGGGGGGTGCTAACACTTAACCATAAACGTTATCGTTTATTTCTCCATCTTTATACGTAGATATGACTTTTCTCCGTTAATCTCCGTCACGTTGATTCCATAGTAGTAACAATGTCTCCTGCTGTGGAGAACACCCTCTCTCTAGGGACAGAGGTAGCAGATACAGCCAGGTAGTGCTTTGCTAACATGGCAACATAAGGATATTTGGCGTTTGTAATAGCTTTGGCTCCGTCTGAACTTTTTGCGAGTGGTGGAGGCTTAAATGCTAGTAGGAGTTGGGTTTGCATTTCAGTCTTTTTTCTTTTGGTACCGGTGATATTCACGTTCGGGTGATGCCTTTTCAAATGAGTGTGCAAGTTTGATGTATTGCCAGCCGCGTAACCAATTTTAGTTGAACAATGCCGACAAACAGCTTTGGTTCGGTCCACCTGTCTTTGTCCATCATCCTTGTACGTAACTGCGAAACCAAAATGTTCCCAAACCGGAGACTTCAATGATGTTGGAGGATTTTCAAGCTCAACTTTATCTGCGTTCACCATTTCGACAGTTCCTCAAATTACTGACTACTGACGCATCCCTGTGACCAGCTCTCATAGTATGCCTCTCGTCCATAGACTGTATATACAGTGGGGCAAACAAGTATTTAGTCAGCCACCAATTGTGCAAGTTCTCCCACTTAAAAAGATGAGAGGCCTGTACTTTTCATCCTAGGTATACCTCAACTATGAGAGACAAAATGAGAAGAAAAAAAAAATCCAGAAAATCACATTTTTTTAAAGAATTTATTTGCAAATTATGGTGGAAAATAAGTATTTGGTCAATAAAAAAGTTCATCTCAATACTTTGTTATACACCCTTTGTTGGCAATGACAGAGGTCAAACGTTTTCTGTAAGTCTTCACAAGGTTTTCACACACTGTTGCTGGTATTTTGGCCCATTCCTCCATGCAGATCTCCTCTAGAGCAGTGATGTTTTGGGGCTGTCGCTGGGCAACACGGACTTTCAACTCCCTCCAAAGATTTTCTATGGGGTTGAGATCTGGAGACTGGCTAGGCCACTCCAGGACCTTGAAATGCTTCTTACGAAGCCACTCCAGGACCTTGAAATGCTTCTTACGAAGCCACTCCTTCGTTGCCCGGGCGGTGTGTTTGGGATAATTGTCATGCTGAAAGGCCCAGCCACGTTTCATCTTCAATGCCCTTCCTGATGGAAGGAGGTTGTCACTCAAAATCTCACGATACATGGCCCCATTCATTCTTTCCTTTACACAGATCAGTCGTCCTGGTCCCTTTGCAGAAAAACAGCCCCAAAGCATGATGTTTCCACCTCCATGTTTCACAGTAGGTATGGTGTTCTTTGGATGCAACTCAGCATTCTTTCTCCTCCAAACACGTCTAGTTGAGTTTTTACCAATAAGTTCTATTTTGGTTTCATCTGACCATATGACATTCTCCCAATCCTCTTCTGGATCATCTAAATCAGGGGTGGGCAACCTTTTTCATATGAAGTGCCATTAAAAAAAAAAAATGTTATCAGTGGCCAACGATCGAGAATTATCAGCGGGGGGGGGGGGGTGAGGAGCTTGACGCTCGTGAACTATCAGCAGGAGGGCGGGGGGAGCCGCACTGCGGGGAAGCAGTGTGTGGACCTGTCAGCGCAACTTACATGATGCCGAATTTAACAAAGACATTTAAATAATTGGTTTAAACAGCATAATAATAAGGACGATCGTCCGTTCTGTGATTCTCCAGAACACACATGTTATGATATTAGGGATATTAGGGTCACGCAGAGTGAGATGAGATCGATGTCCCTTTAAGAGAGAGAGAGAGAGAGAGAGTGAGGGAACGTGTGTATGTTTCTGGAAGTGAAACGAGGCAGCAGAAAAAGGTCTGATGTATTTTATGAAACAGAAGAACAGCTAAATAAATGCAACGGCCTCCCAAGAAGAGCTCGCCTCTCTCCAGTCATTTAAGCTAAAGTGGGTTATTGAACCTGAAGCTTGTTGCTTCTGCCCTCCTCGACTACGGTCTGGGAGACGACAGGAAAGTTCAACACACAGATGGCCAGTCCGCCCCTTTGTAGCATATTATTTCGATGAGCAGATCGCCACTGGGCTTTCAACTAAATACACAGCCACGCACAAACTGCGGCATTTGTACAGCTCCTTATGGGTACTGAAATTTGTGAAGTGCTTTCCTCCGTGGTGAAACGATCAGCACAGCACCACGGAGGAAAGCGGCAGAAAGTCACCTGGAGTTAAAGAGAGCGGGGCTGCGCTGCGTGTATGCGTGTATGGCTTCCTTCTGCAGGTAACGGGGAGACGCACTCTGGCGGCGGTCTCGTTCAGGATCCGAAAATACAATTTAAATATTTTTGCACACTTATTCCTAGTGTGCTACTGGTTACGGTGCCGCGTGCCAATGCTGGCACGCGTGCCAGGGGTTGCCGACCCCTGATCTAAATGCTCTCTAGCAAACTTCAGACGGGCCTGGACATGTACTGGCTTAAGCAGGGGGACACGTCTGGCACTGCTGGATTTGAGTCCCTGGCGGCGTAGTGTGTTACTGATGGTAGCCTTTGTTGCTTTGGTCCCAGCTCTCTGCAGGTCATTGACTAGATCCCCCCCGTGTGGTTCTGGGATTTTTGCTCACCGTTCTTGTGATCATTTTGACCCCACGGAGTGAGATCTTGCGTGGAGCCCCAGATCGAGGGAGATTATCAGTGGTCTTGTATGTCTTCCATTTTCTAATAATTGCTCCCACAGTTGATTTCTTCACACCAAGCTGCTTACCTATTGCAGATTCAGTCTTCCCAGCCTGGTGCAGGTCTACAATTTTATTTCTGGTGTCCTTCGACAGCTCTTTGGTCTTGGCCATAGTGGAGTTTGTAGGTGACCAAATACTTATTTTACCGATTAATTCATTAAAAATCCTACAATGTGATTTACTGGATTCTTTCCCCCCATTCTGTCTCTCATAGTTGAAGTGTACCTAGGATGAACATTACAGGCCTCTCATATTTTTAAGTGGGAGAACTTGCACAATTGGTGGCTGACTAAATACTTTTTTGCCCCACTGTATAAATGGACGTAGGGTCCGTGACGTCACCCATAGGATTCTGCAGACTTGCCGAGAAGCCCTTAGTAGGCGGAGTCGGCCACTAACGGCTCGACAGTGACGTCAGAGTTCAACTCCCGCCTACTCCAAATAAGGGCAAAGAGGCGGAGCCGAGGCGGGACCTGCAGCCACCGAGCTGAAAGTTCCAGAGCTAGCTGAAGCTACCAAGCTAAGCTAACATGCTCCCCATCTGCACACTGCCGTCGCAGCATTTTACGTTTCTAAGGTAAGCGGACATGAAACTATAAATAATAATCTAAGTTATTGAGTTTTTAGCATAATACTTCAGAATCTTAAAATCCCTTAACGTGTGTATGCTAAATTCAACACTGGAATCAAGCAAATATGAATATGTTTGCATGACATTAGTTATTTATATTTTGATATCACTTATCTATACGTTTAATACATTTAAGTCAAGCTAAGGTACATGTGATGGTAGCTAGTTAGTGCTCTTACCTGTGAGGCCTCCTCCAAACAGCATATAACCAGACTGTATCATTAAAACCAAGTACCAGTTCTAGATCCTTGACTTTAGACAAACAATTAAAAAGACAAAATGTATTTAAAGACCAATCTTTATTTGAATGTGCCTCTTAACCTGATATATTAGTTATACAGTAATAGTATTGACAATCTAAAAAAACTGAGCAACTCAACAGTCAAATGTATGTTTCTTATTGTCTACTCTAAAGCATGTATTACACTGAACAAATATATAAATGCAACACTTTTGTATTTGCTCCCATTTTTCATGAGATGAACTCAAAGATCTAAAACATTTTCTATATACACAAAATAACCATTTCTCTCAAATATTGTTCACAAATCTGAAAAAAATCTGTGATAGTGAGCACTTCTCCTTTGCCGAGATAATCCATCCCACCTCACAGCTGTGGCATATCAAGATGCTGATTAGACAGCATGATTATTGCACAGGTGTGCCTTAGGCTGGCCACAATAAAAGGCCACTCTAAAATGTTCAGTTTTATCCAACCTGATCTCACCAGAATGCGTGACTCCACCATGACTCCTTAACACCGCATTGCGTGGTGGAGTCACAAACTTTGTTACATTTACGTGTCGGCACCACGCAAACAACCCCAATGTAAAGTGAATGAGGCTCCTTTGTCGTGGTGCACACATGCATTTCTACAACATCCCGCAGTGAGCTTTTATTCTATACAACGTTTTTTTAAATCTACTTTATAGCTTGTAGTAACTCACGAGAGGCTTCTTTTATTTGATTTGTATTCATAATTATTTTTATTTTTCGTCAGAATGTAAAAATTACATTAGTTACGAATTTGTGTTCTCAAAAAACAGTGCATTGTGTGTAATGCAACTGTGATTTGTGTGTAATGCAACTGTGATTTTTATTAAATTAGTTAGTTTTTAAGGAAGGCCAGAGCTTCAGCTGTGTCAAATAGATTGTTCCCTTTAGTTAACGTTATTTAAAAGATAATGATCATGTCTCCTGTATTGTATTACGAGCGTCCATTCCCATTGGATAACGGAGAATTTTACACCCGGAAGTAAGTAGCCTATTCTCCTTACTGTCGATTGATTTTACAGTGATATCTGCACTACTCATCGACTAAAAAACACCAAATTGTCCTTGTTAATTACACAACATTGATTGGTTTGAATTGTGTACAATGCTTTTGTATTTTCCCCCTTCGATTCGGAGAAACAAATATTTTTTCTGAGTTTTAGGATGGCAGAAGACACTACACTACCCAGAATCCTCAGCTATCGTTTGGGACTACACCATGTGCTTAGCTTGACAAACCCCGTGATCAGTCCTCAACCTCTGTGATTGGATGCGCGAAGTTTACACAGAGCGTCCAAAAGGACTTTGAAATGGAATGAAACCCATCTACGGCACACTATTCAAAACAGGAATCGAACGTGTCCTACCCCCTCCCCCCCTTAGGTCACAGGCTCCTCCAACAGTGCTACGCAATAAAACAGATACACAGAAAAAATAGTGAAATAGTGCAATAAGAGTCTATATACAAGTGATTGGAATATGATATATTAGATAAATAATTTCTAAGTAGCAGCCAGATGAATGTTATTTCTAAATTCAGGTGATTAATAATCGTATAACCTGTGGGATGAAGCTGTCTCTGTGTCTGGTGGTTTTAGTCCGGATGCTGCGGTACCGCCTGCCAGACTGCAGCAGACAGAACAGTTTGTGGCTGGGGTGATGGGGTCTTTTATAATCCTGAGGGCTTTCTTTAAGGTTAACCTGGTATTTTTACTCCACTACATTTATTTTAGTTACTTTACAGATTTGGATTAATGATGTGAAATATAAACAACCCTTAAATCAGACTTTAGTTACACCTGAATGAAATTCAGTGAAGGTGATTGTCAAGTGCCAACAATCAGGAGAGATATTTGATAGTTGGTGCTTGAGAAGACTAAATATTTATCTGCAGATCCGTTTAAAGCATATTCATTACTCGTTATTCTCTAATAGTTAATTAAAGACTGTATATAATTGCTATTTTGCACATCCCTTTCAAGATTTCAAGATTTTCTAAGGTTTATTGACATATCATATACACAACAGTGTAGTTATGCAATGAATGAAAAACTTGGGTCACAGGTTCCTCAACAGTGCATTACAAGACATCTATCAATGTGTGTATACTTCCACCGTTACACTGTCGTATTCTGCACATTTCTTTAAATAAAGCCTTATTAGTTAGCACATCCTCCTATCAGGCACTAAACTGTTTTACTCTAGATATAATTTGAGTATCTTCTTGATATTTTCTATTCTATATTTATATTATTGACCTTCTACTTTCCCACTATTTTGTATGTACTCTTAATATTTAAATGTTTTCATAAAATATAACACATTCAAAAGTGCTTTACAAAAATGAAAGACATTAAGAAAAAGGCATTTTAAACAGTCATTAAAAAGCAACACAATCTTCCTGCATTGCAATTACTCTAAACGTGTAATAACGTGATTTAACCAGTAGGAGGTGCGGGTTAAAAGGCTGTCAAGTTTACAGTGTTAACAAAATAAAATATACTGCTGTTTCCGGTTTAGTTTACGACGAATATTATTTTGTTATTGTTTTGATATTTGTAACACAAAAGCGATGGAAAAAACCCATAGCAACCAAAAAAAGATGGTCTTAACATGACCCAGTCGTCTAGTAGTTAATAAAAAACAATAATATCAAAACAAAATATTACTACTAACTTTATTGTGAAATTAAAACAGAACGGTAAAAGAATAGTTTCTGGTCTATGCTGATGCCCGATCTCTGTAGATAAATAAAGAACTACGACAGATGTGTAATATTTAATGCAGCCAAACCATTTATTACAATGCATTCATGTGATGACTTTCAAAGAGTAAAGCAAGCACTGCTGAATAAAGTATGATTTTCTCTTTTACGAAACGTTTTTTTTTCATATGGAATGCAGTTGGAGGTCAACCAATCAAAGAGCTTGAGGACTGATCACGGGGTTTGTCAAGCTAAGCACATGGTGTAGTCCCAAACGATAGCTGAGGATTCTGGGTAGTGTAGTGTCTTCTGCCGTCCAAAAACTCCGAAAAAATATTTGTTTCTCCGAATCGAAGGGGGAAAATACAAAAGCATTGTACACAATTCAAACCTATCAATGTTGTGTAATTAACAAGGACAATTTGGTGTTTTTTTAATCGATGAGTAGTGCAGATATCACTGTAAAATCAATCGACAGTAAGGAGAATAGGCTACTTACTTCCGGGTGTAAAATTCTCCGTTATCCAATGGGAATGGACGCTCGTAATACAATACAGGGGACATGATCATCATCTTTTAAATAACGTTAACTAAAGGGAACAATCTATTTGACACAGCTGAAGCTCTGGCCTTCCTTAAAAACTAACTAATTTAATAAAAATCACAGTTGCATTACACACAATGCACTGTTTTTTTTACTACAAGCTATAAAGTAGATTTAAAAAACGTTGTATAGAATAAAAGCTCACTGCGGGACGTTGTAGAAATGCGTGTGTGCACCACGACAAAGGAGCCTCATTCACTTTACATTGGGGTTGTTTGCGTGGTGCCGACACGTAAATGTAACAAAGTTCGTGACTCCACCACGCATTGTGGTGTTAAGAAGTCGTGGTGGAGTCACGCATTCTGGTGAGATCAGGTTGGTTTTATCACACAGCACAATGCCACAGATGTCGCAAGTTTTGAGGGAGCGTGCAATTGGCATGCTGACAGCAGGAATGTCCACCAGAGCTGTTTCCCGTGAATTGAATGTTCATTTCTCTACCATAAGCCGTCTCCAAAGGCGTTTCAGAGAATTTGGCAGTACATCCAACCGGCCTCACAACCGCAGACCACGTGTAACTACACCAGCCCAGGACCTCCACATCCAGCATGTTCACCTCCAAGATCATCTGAGACCAGCCACTCGGACAGCTGCTGCAACAATCGGTTTGCATAACCAAAGAATTTCTACACAAACTGTCAGAAACCGTCTCAGGGAAGCTCATCTGCATGCTCGTCGTCCTCATCGGGGTCTCGACCTGACTCCGATTAAATTTAAGTTACAAGGATGACCTTATTTTATCAACCTCAAACAGAAGCCGTTTGTTGTACAGTATTATCCCGCTTAACACTTGTCTATTTAGTTTTAACCTTTAGATATAGTCTATAATTTTAACTTGGAGGCTACTATTAGCATCGTTAGTACCGATGTAGCTACCACGCTAACCCAAGCCTTAACATTCATTATGTAGCTGATTAAAATCATTAACACATAAATAAAGTACTCGAATTTCACTTACCGCAAAACCACATTCATGCACCGTCTGTTTTAACCGCAGAGTGAGTCACAATAGTCCGATATATAAGCATGAAGAACAAACAACTATGGCCGGGCTTCAAGTTGTGTTCCCTGGATGAACTGAGCAGGCAGAGTCCCTGTAGCTAGCTTCACGGCAGAGAGACAAGAAGCTAGCAGCAGCAGTCACCTGACAGAGCTGTCACTCAATGTGACCACGCCCTAATATATGCATAACTTTAAGGCTTAATATTAATTAAACAGATGAGTGGAGAAAAAATGCACCCCCCCAATCCATATTCATGAAGGGGGGATCTAACTATACAGAGAATATGATTTTTTTAACCACGATGTAAACATGTTTATTTCTGCTGTAAAGTTGGGCATTTTAATATGGGGGTCTATGGAAATTGCTCCCTTCTGCAGACTGCTCCTACTGGCCACTAGATGAACTGCAGTGTGTGGCACTTCCGTATTGGCGTCCCGGCTCTTGCCCAGAGTTTGCCGCTTGCTCTCGTCCAATGAAATGACTTGGTCGCTCTATGACGCGTTGAACCCAATGTAAGCAAATTACTCTGCATGCTGCTCTAAACCTGAGATTACTTCCAAAAAGTTGTTCACGTTCTAAATTTTTTACGTTTAACGTTATATTCGTTCCGTACACACGTGTAGGGCCCGAATAATTTCGGTACGGGTACGTATACTTATATGTTCAAAGAACACACTTTGGGTTGCATACATTAACAAATACTATAAAACAACAATACTGTATAACAACAAAATGAATGCCGTGAATAAAACCAAAATACACGCAGTGTTTCCCCTATATACAAATAGCGGCGCTGCTAGGGGGCACCAGCCAGGTACCCAAACATTTTTTAAATAATAATAAGTGGCGACCTTTTTTCATTTTTGATTGTTTGTTATGTGGATTTGTATTATTTGTGTTACTGTATGTTCAATAAAGGTGTATTTTTGCTAAATCTTGAGACATTACCACTGTATGTACTGGCAGGCCGATTTTTGGCATAGGCGACATAGGCGGTCGCCTAGGGCGCCAGAACTGGGGGGCGCTGCGCTGGTAGCTCTGGGAGGGGAACAAATATTAGGATGAGCGTTGGCGCTCATCCTAATTTTTGGCCTCGATGTAACAATATTCAGAATTAAAATGCCCTGTACGATGGGCGGGGTAAGCAGGGGCGGACTGGGACACAAATTCAGCCCGGGACGTTCAGACGCACCGGCCCACACACCGGGCCGCCGCCCACGCATGCGGGCCGCCGCCCACGCATGCGGGCCGCCGCCCACGCATGCGGGCCGCCGCCCACGCATGCGGGCCGCCGCCCACGCATGCGGGCCACCCTTGTGGTTTACAGATAAATTATACATCTACTATGCTCATATACTCTTATGGCTAGATTCCCCAGAGTCAAGCCATAACATAAAAGAGATGGACAACAGGAGTAAGGTGCAAAATGAAACCTTCCTTTATTTAAGGTTTCTTCAAAATGTCCGTGTCATGTGTGAAGTGTGTCAAAGTGGATTTGTAGGAGTCAGTAACGTGAATGTACAATTGGGATTAAGGACAAAGTACAGCAAATGGGTATAGTCAAAAATGGTTGCCTGTGCCTGGCTGTAAACAAAAAGTGCCAATGCACATGCAGCTCAGATATTCAATCAATGCCATGTGGTCTAACCAACAAATTATTCTAATAGTCATTATGAGAGCACTTGTCCAGTATTAAATAACCAACTTCAAGGAATACAACAGGCACATACCCTCTCAAAAACCCCAAAATAAAGAGACTGTTCTAACTTACATCACCAGCAGGTGTCGCAAGCAGCTCACTTGTCTCTGCGACCCTGTCAATCACTCCATCAGTGTCCAGAGCCATCAGAATCTCCTTCTCTGTGCACATGAGCATGAATGCCTCCATATGCTCCTGGGTCAGAGTGTTCCTCAGTCGATTCTTCACATATTTCAGTGTGGAGAAGAATATAATAGTCTGGCCAGCCCTGCAGCCCGTTCTAGGTTCTGATTGGCTCTCTAGGTTGGCATTCTAGCTTCTGACTGGCTGTCCAGGTTGTCAATCACAGCCGTGGGCATATTATACTAGTCGTAACATTGCTAAACTTTTTTCATGACGGTTTTCTCAGTCAACTAATGCTATTGCTAACAGTAACATAAATTAACACAGCCCTGCACACGCTGTCATTATATGCTGGGTCTGTGGTTCATCATCTTCCTTCTTATTCTCCTCCTTATTACTGCGACTGGGAGCGGGAGCCCTTCTACTAAACAGCTCTGTGATTTTCGAAAATGTTCCAGCATCTTCCTGTAGCAATTTTCGTTTTTTCATTCTGGCTTTTTCAGCCCCACCCTTTCTTTTTTTACTGTTCTCCATCTTGTCTTTCTCAATTTCGCTAGCTAACTTACTGATCAGTCATCAAACGAAGCTAGGGAGCTTGTCTGATGAGTGGACTGATGGGAGGTCCACCGGAAGGGGAGGGACTTCACCACTCTATTGGAGGAGACGACTCATCTCTCCCGGCCCAACCCCTTCAGTTCATCTATTAGCCTACTTTCAAAAAACATAAGATTGACAAGTTTGACAACCTATCAACCTATCCGTTTACATGGAATGTTTTTCCGATCGTATCCGATCACTAAATAAAGCGATCCGCAGCTCACAAATCAAAAGTGCGAGTGTGGGAGCGAGAGAGCGAGCGAGGGAGAGAGAGAGAGGGCGCACCGTTACCGGCGCTGTTATTAGAATGTGGTGCTAGCAGCTAGCACCACATTCTAATAACAACAGCGCCGGTTAGCGCAGCGCTAACGGATATAAGAAGTAGATGTTTCTTCAACCAGGGTGGAGGAGAGCTCTTCTGTCAGACTGAGAGGCTCAGTGAGTAAGGACTCTCTTGAGTGTTTAGATAGCTAATTTTAGTCTACGTTATCTCAGTGGTTCTCAAACAAATATGTGTTTACCAAGGCACTACTTTATAATTATTAGGATAAATAAAAACAGGTTTGAAATAATTCCAATGTCTACTATAGGACAGTAAACCAAAAATATCGTTTAAAATTGGAGGGATACAAAAATATGCATAAATAAATAAATGTTAACTGGTCAAATATGATATAAATGAACAACAAAAATAAAATAAGTTACACTTATTTGTTATTGGCTATGGTAGGTTATTGGTTATGTTCATATACTTATTTGATTATTAAAATGTAAACCGATCTTTTTCATATGGGTGTTTAGAGTTGTACCCCCTAGATCAGGGGTCACCAACCTTTTTTAGGGTGAGGGCTACTTTCAAAAAATAAAACAAGTCGAGGTCTACTTTTGCTCCTCTTTTTTTTGTTTTTTGCAGTGTATATATTTAGCACATTTTAACATTATTATATACTGACCTTTAACCTTTGTGTGCTGTTTGGGTCTGTGGGACCCGTTTGCAGTGTTTACTAAAAGAAAATGTTTGCAATTTAACCTGCTTTATTTGGGGGTGGATCTCACCTCCTCTAGGGGGGTCCTCACCGCCTCATGAGCATGCATGGAAGATTTTTTTTTTAAATGTTGAAGTGAAATGCATCAATCTGGTGCACTTTGAGCACAACATGAATTGATGGATACAGCTCTCAACACTCACATGAAAGGGAGCTGTATTTTCAATAATCCAAACATCTTTAGAAAATGATCACAACCAATAACAAATCATTTAATCTTGTTTATTCTTATCTTATGTTACCTATTAGCATTCTTTCTTTTTCTTTATGCATATTTTACTAACCACTCCCCTTTTAAACAGTTTTTTTTACTGTCCTATAGTACACATTGGAATTATTTCTTACTTTATCTATATTAAATAGATAAAGGTGTGCTCTCCCTAGCTCTCTTTCTCTCCATCTCTCTCTCCGTCTCTCTGTCTCTCTCCCTCCCTCCCTAGCTCGCTCACTCTCTCTCTCTCTGTCTCGCTCGCTCACAAAGGCTGTGTGCTCCTCCGTGGCGATGACGGCTTGCGTTAAAAAATAATAATAAACATATTTGTAAAGTGGGGACACATAGGTGATTTCGAAAAGTGCGGGGGACATGTCCCCAGTGGAAATTACGCCATGCGTGTGTGTGCGTCAAGTGCAATAAATATATAAGTTACAACACACAGAGTAAAACTCTGCCCCTTGTGTGTTGTATAGGCTGGCATGATAGGTTGTTCAATGGGGCTGATGTGTAGTGTAGATTCTGCCAGAAGGAAAATCAGCGGGGAGGTTTTCTTCCCGACTGCAAAGCTGGTCCCGCAAATCAAGCAAGAACGTGATTGGTCGATATTCATTGTGGGGGTGGGGGAGGGGTGTTATAGAGTTGTAGTAAGTAGATAGAGTTCGCTATGATTTAGCTTTCGTTTATGCATAGGGTAGATTCTTTTAATTACATTTCCTTTTTTGTTTTGTGTATTTTATACATTTTGGATTTGCTTGGCGAGCTATTTTTAGAACATGCCCGGCGGGCGACTCACGTTGCCCCTGCGGGCGACTAAGTGCCCTAGTGCACCCTAGTGCACCGTGTTGGCTACCCCTGCCCTAGATCATGTCTCTAGTAATTGTGTGCTCAAAGTGCACCAGATTGAAGCATTTTACTTTAAAATGTTCAATACCCCCGGACCCCCCTAATTTGACCCCCCTAGTTTCTGTTTTTGGAGCGTATTTGTCTTTTGTAGAGATTTTGTATTTATACTTTATATATAAAATCTCACCTATGGCAGCAAATTGGCTAGAACCGGCCCTGGTACTAGGCCTCAAGTGCCTTTCTTGTGCTGGCAGACACAGAAACAAATTGGCGGGGCGCACTTCGCACGTGCACACACTAAAACATTCCACGCGCTCCGCGCTCACATTATGTTGGGCCCACGTGCCTTAGCACCGCTGCTATGACTCCATCCTAGGGGAAACACTGAAGTATCATCACTGAGCGATCAGAACTCGCGACAGGGGAAGCAAAACCAGACAACACACGGCGTAGCTTTATGTAGCAAAAAACGGAGATATGCTCACCTTTTGCCGGACTTATCTCAGCCAATGACAGCTATGCATGCATCCCCTGAATATCCGAATATTCGCTGCTGATTACTACCGAATATCCGGAGCCCAAAAAATGGTATTCGGGACAGCCCTATTTCATATGGGTATGCAGTCCAGAAGAGATTCCATGAGAATAAGCCAATGACTTTGCCTTCCAGTCCAGTGTTGTCGTTCAGAACAGCTATTAAAAAATGTTTACTTAGTAAAAACCAGGGCATCAGTCAATATGGTTAGAGCTAAATATAGAACCAGTAATGAAGTCATTCATATTGGTTGTTATGAGGCAACAGTACTTGAGAGTTTTAATGTCTCCAACTGTGTTTACATGAGGCAGGGTGATAATAAGCCTCGTCACTGGGATTCAAATATGTAGTGCAACTGCTGTGCCTGATTAGAACAATTAAAAAGGGATATGAAGCTGTTTCTGTTTGCATCTGTAATGAGTTTGGTTTCAAAACACAAGCATGCATGTGATAGAAGAGTGTGAGAACAAGCCATCCTCCTTCACTAAATAATTATGTCAACCATCTCAAAGATGGCATCAGATTCACTGTCCAACACGGTGTAACAATCCCCAAGACTCATGTCTCACACCTCCTGCAGTTGAAAGAAATGTGTCAGGGAGAGCAGCACAGTTTCTGACACACCAGCACAACATACTCTCCAAGCCTTTCATTTCCAGGCCAGACTTTAAAAGAAGAGGCAATTTTTACAATCACGAAATAAGATGCTCACACGAAGAAGTAATAACAGTGTTGGAGTGTGAACTAAAGCAGCCACAATTAATTGTGTACACTATATAGAGGCCTATTAATAATCTCTCTAGAGTGTAAGTAGAACTATTTGTTGTGGAGCTTTGCAGATATGTGTGTTATCGTGTGGTCTTGCACAAACTGAATTAGCCAAACACGGCTAAGTGCGGAAATTGCGGGAAGCACTCTCCAAAGTGCTAGTTTCTCAAAGAGCTTATTGTCTTCTCATGTGTTGTGAATTATTAAATGGGTGACCCATATTATCTTGTCTTAGAGGGGTTGGTAGAGCAGTGGAACAGTGACACTGCAGAGTTGTTGCGGTTTCTCTTGAACACCACATCTTAAATTAAAAGGGATGGAGCTGCAGGGAGCTTTGTCCGATCCACGGAGAGAGCTTTGCTTACAGAAGACAAATAAACAGATCCAGATTTAATTAGAACTGAACAAAAAAGTATATGGGATTTTTTTTTATCCAACTGGCAAATATAGAAATGGAGATCAAACGGAGTGTTATCTTCGAGGGAAGTGGAAAGAAACAAAACCAAAATTGGATTATACATGACATGCTTACACATTCCAATTCAATAGAGCTGCATATAACGTGCTTATAATAAATCAATTAATCATGTAATCTATTACATGTAAAAGCATAAGGAAAATTAAGTAGAAGTTACCATTAGAACAAAATGGACACCAAGTATAAAAAGTTAAAATACTGGTTTGTTTTACTGAAAAGTGTTTGATTAAATATTAGATACTGATGAATTCATGGGTAAGCAGTCTTTTGCTGTTGGAAGTGGACATAGTTTAAACAGCTGTATACAGTTACAGCAAATAGTGTAGCCAAGTGGTACCTGAACTACAGTATAGGGCCACCATAAAGGGTCAGCTATTAAATCTAAGGGGTCATTTTTTTTTTACTTGGGAGTGAATCTTTATTTTTTTGTGAAATATTGGATATTTTCACCTTAAAGGTGGGGTAGGTAAGTTTGAGAAACCGGCTTGAGATACACTTTTTGTTATATTCCATGGAATGCTCTTAACATCCTGATAGCAATGAATATCTTAAGTGCTTTGACAAAAAATCCATTAAAAAAAAATGTAATCTGTGGAAGCCGTAGTACTGTAAAAAGCACGACCAATCATTTTAGCCGGCCCAGCTAAAATAACTGGATGGCCTACCTGCCTGTCAGCCTTCCATCTGTGCACAAACTTATCTCGTGCCCTCATTGGTCATGTGCGCGTTTGTGTGTGTTGGAGGAGGGGCTCTGTAAGGAAGTGGCAGATTTTTTCCGGCAGTGTATTTTCAAATTCTAGCGCACTCAAACTGGTTTCTCCAAAATGACCTACCCCACCTTTAATCTGCGTGGAATAGTCATTTAGATGACACAATGTCAAATTAGAGGGAATGGTTTCTTTGGTGGAGCTGCGAACAGCCTAAAGACATCTGAAATACAACAAGGGGCCACGACTAGACAATGTTTTTGTGAAGGGTTACAAGCCAAAAACATGCCGTTGAATTGTTTTTTTAGAATAATTATGTTTCCTTTCTAGAAAATTATCTGAAATGTAGTGGCTTAAAAGTCAAACGTAGCAGACAATGGAAACACTCAAGTAGAGTTGAAGTACCTGAAGATACATACTTCAGTCAATGCGCTTAGTAACTTTCCACACTGAATGATTTCTGACCTAATTCTACATTTCTCTTCAAAGAGACAGTATTTCAAAGTATTGTATTTCAGTCACAGTAGGGCTGTGCAGAATGTTTTGGCTGCTCTAGCTAAATCTGATGCGACCTTGTGTGTTGAGAAGTGCAGCTTTTACAGACACATTCGTTTTAGCGGCTTCAGGGGATAGAGACATGACCCATTATTCATCTCTCTCCATGACACGAGTCAGTGAATTACGGTTGAAGACACCAAGTTACTTGAACTGCTCAAGTCACAAATTGCATTGATGCTGTATTTCACGCTTTGTGTTTGCATTTCCGCAGCAATGACAGAAGACAAAGAGCTTTCAATAATTGTACTGCTGCTAATCTTAAAAAGGTCCCATGTCATGGCCATTTCTACTGCTCAGGATGTGTCCCAGCTGCCTTCACATGCCGTGGTCAAGCCACTACTTAAAAAGAAAAATCTCGACCCCTCCATTCTCGCTAATTTTAGGCCCATCTCCCAGCTACCTTTTTTACCTAAAGCCCTGGAGCGAGTAGTCTATGTCCAGCTACAGTCGTTCTTAACCACGCATGGCATCCATGAAAAGTTTCAGTCTGGCTTCAAACCCATGCACAGCACTGAAACGGCCTTTTTAAGAGTTTTTAATGATCTGCTCCTAGCCACCAACTCAGGTAGCCCAGCTGTCCTGGTGCTGTTAGACCTGACAGCTGCCTTTGACACTGCGGACCATAGCATCCTGTTGTCACGGCTTGAACAGTCCGCAGGCATCACGCACTTGCATGGTTCAGGTCCTACCTGACAGACCGTAGCTTCTCAGTGCAGCTAGGTACCTTCTCCTCTGCCAAAGCCCCTCTTATCTTACCTGTGGGGTTCCCCAAGGCTCGATTCTGAGCACCACCTTTAAGGTTAGTTTTTTTTAATCGAAAAATGTCGGAACACAGCGATTTCAGCTTCTCAAATAAGAAGTATCCTGCTTTTCTCCATCATAATAGAGTCAAAATGCTTGGTCTTTTGACAAAAAAAAAAAATGTGGGGTAGACATTTTTAACAATTTTCTGACCAAGCAATTAATAGAGAAAAATATCTGTCAAATTAATGGTTAATCAAGATAATCGTTAGTTGTAGGCCTATGTTACAGCAATGGCTGTGAATGTATCTAAAATAGTGAGATAAAGACGAAAACAGCCGTACCATGATATGTGGTTGTCGACAATCAAGTGTTCTAACAGTTACTATGTCCAAAACAAATACTGTTAAAATACTAAGCCACTGTGTTATTCAACGGTGTTAGCCTTGGTATAAAGAAGAGAAAGGGACGAAGACATCAAAACAAACAAAATGTGCATCTGCAGGCAGCCTCAGCACCTGCCTTCCTCTTTACTGCTTTGAAAGAAGATTCTCAAGAGACGCATTAATGAAACTATACAGAGGGAAATGCTGCTGAAGGATGGCAGTTTTATAGCTGCTGCTGTTGTGCTCGCTGTATTTCATTATAGACCACGTCCAGCTTTGGGTCCTCAAAAGGGGGAAAACACAAGTGATGCAACCATATTGTTCTGCTTACTGCTTTAATCTCCAGAACATAAATAGCACCTGGCTGGCAAACAACATGACAGCTCACTATTCTACATCTCAGGACCAGGTTCAGGTCAAACAGCATCCAACAATATGTGAAATGTGTATTAAAAAGTCCTGTCATGGCAGTCATGCAGGAGTGCCACAGTGTCATACCAATCATACCTGCATGGGCAAACACACTGGACTGGAAAACCTTTTGAGAGCTAAAGTCCCCCTCCATGCATTTGACACCCCTTCCAACATACCTCTCATTGGATTCTTGATCCACAAGATGCCCCCGATAAGGTGAGGAGATTGACCGAGCATCCCGAGTCACTTTTCCCACTTCTACTGTCTGGAGCGAGTTACTGACCATCACGGGCACACCACCTGCTGCCAGAGGAGCAGCCTTAACCGGACTGGTCTTGTGGTGGAACAAGCTGAGCGCACGATTATTATATATAAGACAAATGATCATAAATAGGCTCCAGGGGCTTCAGTATCTTCCAGAGAACAGTGTGCACGGCGCGGCCAGAGATGATTATGCAAAAGAAGTGCACGCTCCTCGGTCACAGACCTGTTAACCATTGGTGTTTGTCTCCAACACTTACGACCAGCGCGCACACACTCAGTAACAATATAAAAGAAAGAGGCTGCGCGTTAACACTAGGTTTTATGGTGCACCATTAGAGTGAATACCAGCGGTGTATCATTTCATTGTACAGTGTAATAAAAGGAGAAGACAGTGTTCGTAATGCGGCTGCAACATCACCTAAACACAGGCGTGCACAGCACAGGTGAACCTACGGTGTCTGTGTTGAGCCGTGTTACACCGTAAAACAGCTGCTAATTATCACGATAACTACACCAGTTTGTCTGTTTCAAACGAACACACAACGGAAGTGGTGTCGTAGGCAGGACAAGGTGAAGCAGTCTTACCTTCGACAGCCATAGCGCTGCTACTCCACAGAGAAATATAAAAGTGAACGCTCTCGCATTGTACCTTGTTTGAGATGGGTCTGGCTGCAGACCGCAGCAAGGAGGCGGATCATATAGGGGCGTTTCCTATAGGGGCGTTTCCTAACTTTTTTTATCCAATAGCAATTTAAGGGATTCCAGCTGCTTTTATAAATCCTTGCAGAAGAAGTCATTCGTTCTAGTGATGGGAATTCCGGCTCTTCTTGGTGAGCCGGATCATTTGGCTCACCAAGAAGAGCCGGCTCTTTCGGCTCCCAAAGGGCTCTTCAGTTTACCACATATTATACCTTTTAATTAAATCAAATGTAGCCCTGTTTTGACTAATGATTTATATGTGTACACATATATCACTTAAATTATTCAAGACATCCTTTGTACTAAAGTATTCAAAAGTAAAAATTACATGTTTAATATAAATTATTTGCTGTGGCCAATTGTTTTCATTGTATTTACAGACCCGTGTAACTCTCTGATACCACCCAATGAATGCATTGACTTGCTTGTAGAACCACGCTACACAAAACAGATGGCAACACCTCTAAAAACTATTTAAAAAAAGGGGCTACTGTATCAACCTATATAAAGTATATAAATATAGTTTTTCTCCCTGCAGGAGAGGGGAACGTGCTTTGAGATCAGCTGCTAGGCTGCAGCGGGGAGAAGAGGGGGACAAAAAGAGATCTCCGTCCTCCGTGTTTTATTCTTATAGAAGTAAGAAGAGAAGTAATGGGGCAGAAACCCTCCTTTTTACGCAGCGGTCCAGACATAGACATCATAGCTACGGCGACACATATTCAGTTGCCAGTTACTTTTGGCATTAGGGCAGGGATATCTTTCAAGGTTTGACATAATGAATTGTGCTACTTTTAAAGCAAGCAACGATGTTTTCAAATCTGTAATCAAAAAGCTCCTCAAAAACACTATAGAAGCAGTTCCTGGCTGCCGTTGTTATGTTAGTTCAAACAGTAACAACGGACTACTTTTCTTAGCAGATGCATGTCAATTTAAATCAATACATAAAAGTATTTTTTAAATCAAAACAATCTTTTTCTAAATCCATAAAAGCATTTCAATTATTATTGGGAGTCATGTCGTTACTTTGTTGAGAATGTGGCCATGTGTAATAAGCACAGAACAGTTTGGAAGCACATCTTTCTGTATCCCTCACACAAAGACACACTAATGGAAAATCCTCACAATAAAGCACACAAAATGTCTCTATGTGAGCAAAAGGCAAGCAAATAGCATGAACATGAACGCCGTTTTGATACATCTAGTAGGCTAATTTAAGCAGGTTATTTGAGAAACCAGCCGAAATATAGAAACCAGAATATTGTGGTGACACGTTATTGGACATAATTCACCTCTCGTATTGTGTTGCCACACGGACCCTTTAGTGGGAACACCTGTCGCGTTAGCTTCCATTCCTGCTAGCTCGTCAAGCAGAGCAGTTGATGTGATCCTCTCTGTTATTAATGGCTAATAAAGATTGGAACTCTGTTCTTAATACACCGCCTCCGACTCCTTTTTCCTGGCACGATACTGGTGACCTTGACATTTCCGAGAAAGTTTCCGGGAAATTAACGAGCATGGCTGAACGCGATGTGTTCGTAAAGCTGCCGGAATTCTGGGAGCACGCCGCGGGGGCATGGTTCGCACATGTGGAGGCGCACGTTTCGGGACAAGGGCGAAGAGATGCATCGCTCCGTGCAGCTACAAACCCCCGGGAAACGGAGGGGCCGGCGCTCGGTAGTGGCTCTGAGCGTCGGCGGCACGTGCAGGCTCCTCTTCGTCAGCGACAGCGTTTCACGGAGCCTGTTTCTGTGTGACACGGGCGCTCAACGGACCGTAGTTCCAGCGTCGAGTGAAGACGTCGCCTGTGGGGGGCACGGACCGCGATTCACGACGGCTAACGGCGGTCCCATTCGCACGTACGGCGTGGGGCCTATGTGTCTGTGCATCGGCGGACAGCGTTTCAGCTGGGATTTCGTGACATTGGACATTTATTTTCCCCTCCTCGGAGCGGATTTTTTGTGTGCTCATGGACTCTTACGGCCCGTCCACACAGCGGCGTGCGTTGACGCTTGCCGGCGGGCGTGTCTGACACTCGACCAACAACCAATCACATGAATCTCCCGCCCCTGACACACAAGCAGCGGTTTGATTGGCTAGAGCTTGTACTGGCATATGATTCGATTGGCTGACGCTTCTGCCGAGGCGTCAAAAGTTGAACATTGCTCAACTTTTGCAGCGAGCCACGCCAGCAACGCTCCGCGTCACTTCCCACGATGCAGTTCGGCTAAAAGTGACGTCACCCCATTCAAAGTGAATGGGCAGAAGAGTTGGAAGCTTCAACGCACGCCGCTGTGTAGACGGGCCGTTAGTGGACGTTAAGAATAGGCGTTTGGTTGATGCCTTAATGTTTTCTTCCCTCGTGTGCACACTTGGCAGCGCAGCGTACGACGGGTTGTCAGGCTCGCTGTCAGGGGCAGACACGTTTCTCAGACTGTTGGCCGAGTTTCCAGACCTGTCGCTACCCACCTTCTCTGCGCTTACCACTAAGCATGGCGTGGAGCACCACGTCACTACCGGGGGGCCTCCTGTCTACGCCAGGGTCCGGCGGTTGAACCCTTCTAAGCTGGCTGTAGCGAGGGCGGAGTTCACAACCATGGAGCGCCTGGGCATTGTCTGCCGCTCCGACAGTCCTTGGGCTTCCCCCCTGCACGTTGTTCCCAAACCGAATGGCGGGTTCCGCCCGTGCGGGGATTACCGCCGACTCAACGACGCCACTATGCCTGACCGCTATCCGGTGCCGCACATTCAGGACTTTTCGGCGCATCTGGCCGGTACGGGGGTGTTTTCCAAGGTGGACCTGGTGCGTGGATACCACCAGGTGCCCATGCACCCCCTGGACATTCCCAAGACAGCAGTGGGCTCAAGAATGCCGCTCAGACGTTCCAGCGCCTGATGGATTCGGTGCTGCGGGACCTGCCGTTTGTGTTTGTCTACCTCAACGACATACTCGTCGCAAGCACTTCAGTGCAGGAGCACCTGTCCCACCTCCGAGCCCTTTTCACACGGCTCAACGAACACGGATTAATCATCAATCCTGCAAAGTGCCAGTTCGGGGTGTCGGACATCAATTTCCTGGGGCACCGCATCACCAAGGGCGGTGCAACACCTCTGCCAGCAAAGGTGAAGGCTGTTGCGGCTTTTCCTCACCCGCTCACAGCCCGGTCGCTCCGTGAGTTTCTGGGGATGGTGACTTTCTACCACCGTTTCATCGCCCGGGCCGCACACATCATGCAGCCGCTGTATGAAGCGTTGAAAGGCAAGACCCCCGTCCAGGTGATCAACTGGACAGCAGAGGCGGACGGCGCTTTTGCTGAGGTCAAGACCGCGTTGGCTCAGGCGGCTTTGCTGGCACACCCATCATCTACGGCTCCCATCTCCATCACCACGGACGCGTCGGACTACGCGGTCGGCGCAGTGCACGAGCAGTGGGTGGAGGGCGCTTCGCAGCCGCTCGCCTTTTTCAGCCGCCAGCTGACGCCTAGAGAACGCAAATACAGCGCCTTTGACCGGGAGCTCCTCTGACTTTATTTGGCCGTGCGGCACTTCCGTTTCATGCTGGAAGGCCGTGAATTTACTGCGTTTGTCGACCACAAGCCGCTCACCTTCGCCATGTCAAAAGTGGCGGAGCCTTGGTCGGCACGTCAATAGCGGCAGCTGTCCTACATATCGGAGTTCACTACGGACATTAAGCACGTGGCTGGCAAGTCGAACCTGGTTGCTGATTGCCTCTCCTCTCGTCATCGGTGCCGTCCAGTTGGGCCTGGACTATACTCGCATGGCGGCGGACCAGGTCACATACCCCGGCGTCCTCTGAAGGTGGAGAGCGCGGGGCTGCGCTTGGAGGATGTGGTTTTCGGCGACGCGGGAATTACTCTCCTGTGTGACGTCTCTACGGGCCTGGCGCGGCCTGTCGTCCCTGCCAGCTGGAGGCGTCCTGTGTTCGAGGCTGTGCACAGCCTGTCACATCCCGGCGTTAAACCTTCAGTACGTTTGGTAGCGGCGAAGTTCGTTTGGCAAGGACTGAAAAGGGACGTGAGGACTTGGGCCAGGGAGTGCGTGGCTTGTCAACGCTTGTCTTCATTCGTCACGACGCACACAGAGGCCCCCTGCAGCCCCCTTACGATGGACCTTTCCGGGTTTTGGAACACGGTGAAAAACACCTGGTGGTCGACATGGGCGGTAAGGCTGAGCACGTCTCGGTTGACCGGGTGAAGGCTGCTCACTTGGACGTGGACCGGCCGGTGGTGCTGGCTCGGCCGCCGAGACGGGGCCGACCCCCGGCTTTGATTCCTGTCAGGGAGTGTGGACCTGTTGTTCCGGTCCCTCCTCTGTCAGGGGCCACACGGGCGGAGGTCGCTGTACCGACTCCTGTGCGCAGGTTTCATGGGGGCAGGCGGATTGTTCCTCCCCGCCATACGGATTTTGTTTACACGTGAATTCTGGGGGGGCTTGTGTGGTGACACGTTATTGGACATAATTCACCTCTCGTATTGTGTTGCCACACGGACCCTTTAGTGGGAACACCTGTAGCGTTAGCTTCCATTCCTGCTAGCTCGCCAAGCAGAGCAGTTGATGTGATCCTCTCTGTTATTAATGGCTAATAAAGATTGGAACTCTGTTCTTAATACACCACCTCCGACTCCCTTTTCCTGGTACTACAATATCACCAGATCTGGATCATATTCTAGCCAGACAGTGTAAGAAAACTACCACTTAATGTTATAGTTCAACATCTTGGAAAATAAGAGCTATAGAAGACACTGTGTTTGTGCAGTATGAAGCTGGAGTCAACAACTGATTAGCATAGCTTAGCACTGGGAACAGGTGGGGAAAATAGGAAACAGCTATGCTGGCTATGTTGAAGGAAACATAAATCACCTCCCATAAACTCTAAAGCTTGCTTATCAAAGGGTTTTTATCTTGCTTCAAGTATTTATCTACAGGGCATAGTGTAACGTCATAAAACCTGTCTGCCATTATCTGGAAGTTCCCGAATATTAAGATTTGTTGATGAACATGTTGTTTGCAACCCCCTTGCTGCAAGCAATACAATTGCTTCTTTTTTACAATGACTACATCTTAATGTGCATACAATAAATACCAGGTCATCAAACTGACAGCTGCAGTAGAGGTTGTACATCTTCTTTAGAAGAAAAGGAAACCAACTTTAATTAAACATGCAGCTTCCTGTCAGTTGATGTTATTATTGTGTGTTATCTGTCTATGTGCGATGTTGCTGACACTGAAGGTCAGCACATATATGAGCTTTACCAAAAACAAACTAAATGCATTTAGGTCATTATGCAATTACATTGAAGTGAAAGTGTGAGTGAGTATGAGGAAGAAGCGTTTGCAGGTTAGCAATCGATAAAATATTCCCTAAGACTTGCATCACAGGTGTTGCAGGGAAAACACAACTGTTATAGTTGTGATTGCATGTATTTGATCCGACAAACAGATAATGAAGGTATGCAGGAGTCTATTGTGTTGCCACATTTCTTGTGTACTTAAGCCTACGGGCAGGTCTGTCAGTCGGTGATAAATCTATGTTCTTCCTGGTTTCTGTTTTGTTTTGTTTAAAGCTCTGCTCAGCCTGTCTGAGGGGTTTTCTGACTTTTATTGATTTACATCACATAGAAAGTATGTGTGTGTGTGTGTGTGTGTGTGTGTGTGTGTGTGTGTGTGTGTGTGTGTGTGTGTGTGTGTGTGTGTGTGTGTGTGTGTGTGTGTGTGTGTGTGTGTGTGTGTGTGTGTGTGTGTGTGTGTGTGTGTGTGTGTGTGGGTGTGGGTGTGTGTGTGTGTGTGTGTGGGTGTGTGTGTGTGTCTGAAAATAGTTTTTTATAGAGAAAAAGAAGAAAAATAGACATATATATGTATACCTTTTTTATTGCAGACAGTGAGCAGTGACCATCCAAATGGCATATTCTTATAATATACCATTATGTCACAGTGTAATTCTGTCAAATTTATAAGAATAATAATGATGATCAATTGTCTTTAAAACGTTTTATATTTTGAAGGGTTGGTGGCAGTGTTGGAACTGAAGTCTTGATTGATGAAGAGATAGCATGCCATCATCAAGTACTATTTGAAGTCATGCAACTATTTTATAACTATAGCAAATATGCTTATCTTGGCCATTTCAAAAAGTCTTGATGAGCAGAAATTCAAGGGAGTCACTACACCCAGCTAAGAAATATCTGAAGCATGACTTATAACTCCTAAAAATGTGTTTGCATGCTATCTAGTTCCCTCTGCCTTTATGCTAAGCTAATCATCAGATAAACCCAGCTCTATATGCATGGGCAGACATAGAGTTGTAGTATCAATCTTCTAATGTAACCCTCTGGATGAAGAAATTGGATGATTGCATGTTTTAAAACGTCCCACTGTTCCTTCAAGCGGTATAGACAATTCCTATTATTATTCAGATAATATTCAGAGATAAGTTGTGTGTTTCCTGATCTGAAGCCACTTTAACTGCATTTATCCTAAATAAGTATTATGAGTATTGAAAAACACAATATGTCAGCAGCTTTCATGTAGAGATATCCTTTTTTTTTATTACCCAATACATTTTTCCAACAATGCCAAGAGCATGATGTGAACAAATGCTATGCCGAAAATAAATCAAAGTTACATTTCATCAAGCCTCTACCCATACAGTCATCAGAACAAAGAGTTAACAATAAAATATGTTTCCAGCTTAATAAAGAACAGCACAAGCAAATGTGTAGATTTGAAATGTTAAAATGTTGCACTGCAGAACAGACGAATTACATTCTGAAATAAACCATAATTTTCACACATAGGTTTGAACAAGTTGTTGGTTAAATGGTAGCATCTCCTCAGGCAAGCTCTACTTCTCAGTGCTCAGTGTCAGTAGCAGATGTATCAACTCGACTCCAGTGTGCTGCGATAGAGGTCATTGCTCCATGATTAGTGCCACTGATGAAGACCAGCTCGGCATCCTTGTGGCTGGGATATATGTTGAAGGAAGTGCCTGAGGGCTGGCCTGCTTCAAGATGGCGGCCCTTGCTAGTTACGATCACCACTGACTGCACGTAGTGACTGGCCTTCCCAGAAATCTGAATGATGGCTTCATCGTCAGACAACTCCATCTCCTGTAGCTGGCCGGACCTGTGACCCACAACGGAAGACCAGGTGAAGCCGTAGCAGAACTGGATGCCGATGAATGAAATGTAACAATGCTCAGTTTAAAGTCGTGCAATCAAAGTCGTACTCAGGTAAAAGTAGAAAAAAAGCATCGTCATCAAAACATACTTAAAGTAGCACAGGTAAAAATATTCATTATGCAGTATGTTCCATTTCAGAATTATATACATTGATCGTTTTTAAGTTATTGATGCATCAATGTGATGATTACTTCAATATGGCACTTGGTAAAAGTGTGACTTTTGACCAGTGTTACATTATTCTTAATTTAATAATATCAAAAATAATGATCTGTAACATTTACCCTTATATGTTGGACGACTCCCACATTCGTACAGCTGTGATTCTTCCCTCCCCAATTATACTGAACGAAGAGCCACTCCCTGACCCCACAGGAGGGGAGTAGGAATAGCTCTGAGTCTCAGCTGCGACAAGGAGACAGACAAACATTATGAACATGAATTATCCTTATAAATTTGATTCATGAAGGATAATGTACTCATGGAAACTTACGGTCAGCTATAGCAGAGGCTGCAATAACAGCGAAGATAGCAAGAAAAAGCATTCTGAAAAGAAAGAGAAAAGTTATTTACCCTGCATCTCGTTGTTAATTATTGACTATAGACGGAGTCTCACCTGTCTGATTTGTTGTTTCTTCTATTATCAAAAGATACCTGTAGTGGATAATACAGAAATATAAATACATCTGTTCAGTCATTCTTGTTTACTTACATAATACATTTGGTTAGTGATGAGTGGAATTCAAAAAATTATATTTGCCGTTCAAGTGTGCATTACAGCAAATGAAGCCTCAGCATGTGTGCAGCTACACTCTCCTAATATCTACAGTTGGAGTGGATACGATCATGTATAGTGCAACTGCATTCAGAAACAAATCCTGAACAGTTTATTGGTCCTTGCAGAGTTATAACGTATCAGACAGGGAGGGAGGTGGGTGGGTATTTTTGTTGGCGGTTCGTCAGGTAATTCTATGGAGCTAATTTCCTGTCATAACTCCACAAACAAACTAAACAGGTTTTACAAATGCCTCATGATTCACTAACAAACACAATGTGGTTTGCAAATACAAAACACCATCTACAAACTAATGCATTTAGTTTTGCAAAGAAAAAACGTATCTATCAAATAAACACATACCATTTTTCTAATAAATCATATTTCAGAGACAAATTCAGCTTAGGTTTTACAAGTACAACACTTTTTTTTACAACTACAACACTTTTTTTTACAACTACAACACTTTTTCTTCTCACGGCGGAATATTACTGCCAAAAGTCACGTGAGTGAGTCACGTGACTAGTGGTGGCTGGTGGAAAATATTTTTGGTGGGGCTGTTGATACAGTGAGTAAAACAATTTTTTTGGGGAGAAATGACCCCTTAAATTAGGACTTCTGGTGATGTAATGGCACGTTTCCAGTGCAGCGCGGAGCTCGCTTTAAACGTGCCGAGCCGTGCGGGGCCCGTTTTTGGTTGCGTTTCCACTTGGCCTAGTACCGGCTAGCGGGTCCTAATTCACAGTTTTTCTGGCCCCATAAAATCGTGGTTCTAGGGCCAGGCTGAGTCGGGCTGAGTATGCTAAACTAGAGAGAGAATCGCTGGCAAGGGGGCTACAACTACAACAAGATGAACATATTTTACCGTGATTTAATTGTAATACACATTTCAAAATAATGCCGAATTAACAACATACTGATACCGGTTAGTAAAAACCATGAATTAACGCTTTGACAAGTCTGCAGACAGACGGCAGGCGAAAAACCCTTTTAAAATGCGTGTTTTCTAAATGGAGCTTGGCTAAGCTAACATTATATATGCTCCGACTGTCCACACTCACAACAACGGCTTATACAGACATAAATAAACCAGCGACTGTATTCTCCATGACACAGACAGTCTGTGGTTTGTACTTGTTTAACTTTTGTCTAGTTTCTGAACAGATCGTATCTGTCCCCGGCTGTTTGAAGAGCAAGCATGGGAAACAAAAGACAGCATTTACCTGTTTGCATCCAGCTAGCCATGCCTTTCTGGTGTACCAGCTACGTGAGAAGCCTTGTTGATACGTTTTGTCTTTTTCACGAGCTTTCTGCGATATATACAAATCGGGTTGGTCCGGTCCAAGGTCTTTAAGCATCAATTTATCTCACAAACTTCTCCTTTCGAAAGGATTGGAGAGTAGCTCTTGCACGGAATTGGGTGCGGACCGAGGTCCGGCAACTCCACCTGCACACGAAGCCATTCTCATCCAACTACTGCGTCACCTTGGTCACTCACGAGTCTAAAAAACAACTCACGTAAACGCACGTAAGCAACGTGGGCGCCAACGTGGGCGCCAACGTGGGCGCCAACGTGGGCGCCAACGTGAGCGCCCTCGTGACCAAAATATTTGACGGCGATGATTGGCTGAAATTATGTTTCGGCAACACAGTTTACTATTGAGACTTTTGCAACGTGCTGGTTGCTGCTGTTTGGCTCGGGGGCTCCTTGCACGGCGCCCGGTAATGATAAACTAATGCCGCGTCAAGGCCAGGCAGGAAACATGTGACTTATCAGTAACTTTAGACATCGTAACACCATTTTAAACGAGATTTTATTGTAGATTATACATTTTACTGATACCAATTGTATGATATTTACCTTGTTCATTAAAAATTAAAATATAAAATATATATATTTTTAAAATATATATATTTTAATTTAATTTTTCTTTTGTATGTGGGAAGAGGTGGGGCGGCGCACCTAGCGCCGCTATGTTTTAGGATACCAACAAATCTTCAGAGCTGGTAAGTGTGATTTTCAAATCTACATTTGGACATTGCCTTGCCAGAATCTGTGATTGACGGTATCCTAAAAATTACCTGTGAAACTGAGCGGCTGTGTTTCGTTTTTGGTTAATGAACATTTGGGGATAATAAACCCAGGGGATCAGTGTCTGGGGACTCAGTCCTGGCTGATTTTCTCTGTGTGTGCTGCTCGGGACGGAAGTGCCATACAAGCATACACAGCTCATGTTTAGACAGACCTTAAAGGAGGGGCATCAGTGAAGTGGAGCTTCTGTGTGAAAGCAATGTAAAAGATTTGTATTGGACAAATCGCCGAATTCTAGAGGTTTTTCAGCGGCCAAACACAGCAGTTGAAAATAAGCAGCCGGAGATATCACTGCTATCGCCTCTGTAAACACGGCTCCAGCTGCAGGCTCGGGTGTGTGTGTAAAATCTCCCTGTGTTTGTGGGGCTGGAGCTGTGCAGCTGAGAGGGAGAAAGTCACAGCTTTTTGTCTATAGCTTTAACTCACACCACCACCATCTCTGTTAAAAAAAAAGGGATGGTCTAAAAGCACTCGTGGTTGTGACCGTCTTCTACATTGCTGGCAAGGCTGGGGCAGCGCGAGGTGCGTGCATCACCCGATGCGCCACGGTTCCCTATACATGGCTAGAGGAATAAGCTAGTTATTTCTTTTGGACGGTCTTCGGGCACGATCTTAGCACTTGTACAAGGGTGGAACGCGTGAGTCAAGGCGCCCCACTAGAGATAAATCCCTACCCCCTCTGAAAGACCTCATAATTCGGACTAAATTGAGCTGGATTGAGTTTTTCCGTCACGCTGGTGTTTATTACGATTTCATGTTTGTTTGTCCAAATTGTACTAACCATAACAATGGGTAATCATGTGTCCACACCCGAGCCGGTTGTTAAAACTAAAACAAACACATACAATAAAGGACCGATGCCAGCTAGACCAGTGCACCCTCCAGAGTTCGCAACAGCCAACCAGAACTACACACACATGTTTTCCCCAAATATGCCGTCTGGGATAGTCGGCAGAGCTGTAGGCTGGAATCATGTGATGCCTTTCACAGCATTGATGTGTGAATTCTCACAACAGAACAATCAGAGAGGGAGAACCCCGTTTGAATGGCCATACACGGGCACTTTTGACATGAGTGTGCTGTGGCAGGCGTTTCAGATTGTAATTGATGACCCAAATCCCTCTTGAGACACAGTGTACATGAAAGAATGTGTGAGAGCGTGGATGTCTGTGGGAGACAGAGAAGGATTTCATAAAAAAAAGAGTGAAAGTACAGGTGGCTGCGAGTGGGGCACCAGTGAGCTCAGAAAGCTGATTGATAATGTTTCCAAATATGTTGCGGGTTGTCACTTGTTCAGCTTGGAAGCCGCTTTTGACGTCAGAGGGGAGAACATGTCCAAAGTAAAAGAGAGGCATGGCAAAGATGTAGCGGCCGTAGCTAAGGCTGTAATGTTTGACTGGCTTAAGCGCCAGGGCAAAGCTCCCCTCCCGTCCCAAGTGATTAGCATCTTGGCAGGCGCAGGGGTCCCACTGACACAGAGCATTATCAAGGAGCACACTGTAACTCTCTGCCCCAAAGTGATCCCCACCACAGACACAAAAGAAACAAATCCTATTGCCAGAAACTCAGATAACGACTTGCTGATGGCCGCTGCAGCTATCATAAACAACAGACAGGTAGAAGTGAACAGGGAACTGAAAAGGGAGCAGGAAATACTAGAGACACGGTAGAGCAGGAGCTTTGATGTCAAACACTGGAGGTTTATTTGGAGTTACGGCCGGAGCATTCACATCACAAGTCACAGCAGTCACGGTGAGACTGCACGGGAGAGTTGCCACGTCAATTCTGGAGAACCTCTCTCTTGTTAGCCCATTTAACTGGTTTCACAGAGAGTAATCAACATATCTTGATAAGATAGTTTAACCAGTTGGGCACACTGAGTCACTTGCGTCCGTCACTTATGGCCTCGAAGATGTCATACCTTGGAGTCCACAAACAACAAAGAAGGAAGTGTCCCAGTGCACCCACAACAACAGACCATCTGTGACCTAGTATTGACCGGTCACAGAATGGGAACAATAACATTATGGCTCAAGCAGCCTATGTCCTTAAAGGAGATAAACAAATGTCAGGGTTGGTCCTATACGTCATATCTAGGAGTCTAGGTCAATAATTTCCCTAACAGTAAGTATATGTACAACATGGAAAAGTAAATAAAATAAGTTTAATAGGAGGATGTGGATTTATTTTTCTCTCACCTTGTAATTACACAATCAAACAATCTATAATTTAGCTTTGACCTTCCCAAAAATATTTAGTTGAATTGGACACATTTTTCCAAGCTCTATTGACTGACATGCAATGACTGTGACTGATGGAAGAATCTGAGAGGAATGAGCAGAGAAATTATCATATTTAAAAGACAGCATTGTCATAAGAGGCCAACAAGAGTCACATGGGTTTGTCACTTTGCTGAAGGATATTTGTGACCAGCTATCCAGGCCAGACTCTAAAGACTTTCCAAGGTGTAACAATGCTGCTGCCGGAGTACTGACTGGAAGTATTGCTGATATCATGTCTACCATCCTCTTAACGTACTCTGTCCAACAATATCAGTCTCATAAGAAAGGTGTTTTAACGCTTATTCAAAATAGCAGAGAAACATGCATTATTGTACTCAGGAGGGGACACTGACAGAGGATTACTCAAAAAGTACACAGTAAAAGTACTTCATAGTACTTGTGGGACTAGTACTGAGTCCAACAGTGTCAATCTCAAGAAGAACTAATGGCAAAAAAAAAAAATTCCCTCATCAAACTTAGCAGAAGTGGCTTGATTAGGTTCTCAGGAGGGGACTTTGACAGAGGATTTAAAAAAAACACACACACTAGAAGTACTTCAATGTATTGTGATTTTGTCATAGTTTTTATTTAGTAAACTACATTTTCGTCTCGTCACTTTTCGTCAACGATATTGCATGATGATTTCGTTACAGTTATTGTTTACTGCCGTCGGTGCCGTCTTGTCATCGTCTCGTTTTCGTCATGGAAAAAAGTTTTAGTCAACGAAATTAACACTAATTACCACCAAATATTCTTATTGTTTTTTACATGAGCTGTGTTTGCTCTGAAGGCACATGCCCCAGCAGCAATCACAGGGAAAATCGGCCAGGACGAAATCCCCTTAGACACCGATTCCCCAGGTTATCATTAAAACCCCCAAATGTAAAGAGTAGAGAAACCAAAAAAATGCAGCCGCTCAGTTTCACCGGTAATTTTTATGATACCGTCAATCACAGATTCTGGTAAGGCAATGTCCAAATATAGATTTGAAATTACACTTACCAGTTCTGAAGATCTTTTGGTATCCTGCCGACAACGCCAATTTGTGATGAAAACTTCTGTGCAGCAATGCAGAGCCAAAGCTCAGGAAAGGATGGAAGCTGGAGCGGCTTTAGTCAAACACTGTTATTTATTGAGAGTATAATACGGCCGGAGAGATCACAGAGTATATCACACTTTCATGTGGGCCACCTAGCAAACTCTGAACACAAAGAGAATGAAAACATGGATCTGTATCCATAAAGGAGGGACCTAAAACGCCCGCCTTACCTTAATCATTACCAGACATTGGAACAAAGACCCGATTGTATTACCAACTCACATGGGCCAAACTTCTCCCCCACAGGAAGGCAGAGGACCTCTTGACCTGTGTCCTCCTCATGTTATAGGCAGGAGCATATGCGACTTAACGAAAAGCATCTCTTTGTAAATTAACAGTTTCTCAGAAATGCTGAGAACCTCTAGACACAGAGAGATCGGATTGAAATATTCTCTGACACACAGTAAAGTACTTCATTTTATTTCTGGTAGCAGTCAACTAGTACCGAGTCCAACAGTATCAGTTTTATTCAGAAGTTATGGTACAAAATATTTGTATCACTCATTGAATATAGCAGGAAAGAAAATGAAGAGCAGCTGATTGACCGAGTGCAGAATCGCTGTACAGTTTAAATCTCCTTACAATGTTGTCCATTTTAGACAAAGGCGTATTATATTTACAGCCCTAATAACATTCATTTTCTGGTCTCAATATGTGTCTTGGCTGTTTTCGTTGTGATCGCTAAATTCACCTTGTTTATTATCACTGACCCAGATCGCTGGATCGCTAGAAACACCGCTGTCATCAGGCTGGCAAGGGCTGTTCCATGCTCTGCTCAACCTCCCGGCGGGATTCTCCCGCCTTCCCCAATGGACTCAGTAG